>NW_008709781.1:1288675-1330689 GCF_000327385.1 Lottia gigantea | reverse complement strand
TTCGATATGATCGAATGGGTCGTATTTTCAAAAGATTCGTGTTTGCAGTCAGTCAGTAAATCCAGTTCCCTTTTCGTTTATCAGGGAGAATGATTCTCGCCTGCAGACAAGACGATGAGGAAGTGAATCTATATTACCATAGACCGGAATATATTTAACATTCATTAGTTAATGTATGTCATAATACATAATAACCATTCAATGGATTTTGTCTGGGTCATCTTGTATCTTATACAACATCACACAGTTAGAGAATACTTAAAAGTAGGTCTACAGGGACGTAATGTTTAACTCTATCATATATTATAGATATTAAATTATGCACAAAGACATCATATTATGCTAAATGTTAAGTTGTATTGGACCATACACGACGCATGCTAGGACTTGTATATATAATAACTCATATTTAATATATGATCTAACTTTTTTGGTGCCTATTTTACACTATTTGACATCAGATGCATAAAGAGAGGATTACACCAGCTAATTATTTTCAGTAATTGGTGCGCTCATGTCAACGGGGTCCAGCGGCACACCCCCTTAATAGTCCAACATTAATAATTAAAATAAACTCAAGTCGTAGATTTAATAGATAAAGTTAGATATACACAAATTTACAAGCAGTCCAAGATTTTATCATTGATACCATCTGATATAGTCAGATTTAATAAAAAGTAATAACTTTAATAAGCAATAATACAAGCTAGGGTATAAAGGTGCAAATTAGTATGTATATTGTAGACAATATACATGTATTTATAAATATCACAAGGGAATGGAGAACAATTTTGTGTTCAAGGGTGGAGGCAACAGTTACCTCCCTTTCAATGACCCTTTCTTCATTATGATCACTTTTAACAACATAACGAAGTTTTAATTATATCACTTGGGTCGATTACTTAAATTTGAAGAAGTCACTAACCATGCCTAATAAATTCAATTCAACAGTAATATTTCCATCAACATTACAATATCACTATTTTCAAACTAGTGGGTCACAAGCTGCCGAATCTAAATATGATTTAACAGTGTATGAGCCCTCATTTCTGAAGATGTGATATTATTCCAGAGGCATTTAATGATTTGTAAGTGCCAGGCTATCA
Source organism: Lottia gigantea (assembly GCF_000327385.1). NCBI lineage: Eukaryota > Metazoa > Mollusca > Gastropoda > Lottiidae > Lottia > Lottia gigantea. The sequence goes on along the minus strand of NW_008709781.1, from coordinate 1,329,583 downwards.
CCCTAGATTTGAAAGGGCAATGTATAATGTGAATAATTCTAATCATAACACAATTATAATGTAAGAAAAAATGACAATAATTATTGAAAACATAATGAGATGTTATTTTATAAGGTGCTATAAACAATTAAAAAGCACAATCCCCAACATTAACATGTTTCAAATTAGATTCTCTTTAACACATTTTAAATTTAAATTGTCTTAAACATTATTAGGTTCACTTAAATATAGGGTGAGTTTAGGACTACAATGCTGGACTAGTATTTTCTTGAGAGAGGAAATTGTGAGGGAGGTGGGGATGGGTTTGTGAATAAATATTAATAAAATCAAAATATATGTAAACTGTTCAAAGTCATTCCTAGCACAATAAAGAAAACACAAACTGATAAATACACTGGATTTAGCTCAATACTAAATAGTCTGTGTCCTAGTCACTTGGATTGTTTTTTATTGAGAAAATTCAGAACTTTCTGTAAAGCTTGAATACGTTCTTTAAATGATATCATGGCTAACAGAGCCTGTTGAACTTTGGGATCTAGAGGTAAGACAGCTGTTATCCACCAAGCCCATTTAGGTCCATTAGGTGATAGATGTGGGGTTGGATCAATGGGAGGAAAATCTCCAAAATGGCTAGTAATTTTATGTTGATACATAACAGATAACTTGCTAAACCATTTCTTACAAGCTTGATATGTTTCTTCTTGAAGTTTCAAAATTTCTGAAGAAAAAAAATATTAAATGAATTATGAACAAGTTCATTTCCATGTATGTTTGACTTTCACAAGCAGACTAATATTTTAACTCGAACCATTGAAAGAAATATTTTGTATGGTTTGTGTTGTATATTATAAGATACTGGAATAAATCAAAGTTGTTTTTTCAATATTTTAACACCATCCCCAGCATGTTATATTTCTGGAACACCCTGTGACATTCTGCAATTTGGTTTTCGTAGCTGGCTTATTTCTGGTGATTCCACATAACTCATATTGTTTTTTCTATGATATATCCATCCAAATGCATCAGAAGAAATCAAAAAGGAATATTTAAATTTTTGAAGATAATAATCAACCTACCAGGTAATTCTGAGGGATCTATAGGTGCTTCATGAAGAAATTCAACTTGTGCTGTATCATACCCATCTTTATGTCCACGACTTACTACTCGAAATCTCCTTCCACCAACAGTATCCAATATAGATCTTCCGTCAGGGAAAAACTGTACCTCTCGTACCTCCAGCATACATCCTAGATCGGAAAACTCATCACTAAAAACAGAAAAAGATACTATGTAATATTTCACTATAATAATTGCTGTGGTCCATGGTGGAAGTGAGGCAGAGTACAATACACCTGACCCCACTCTGACTTTAACATGATCTCCACTAGAATCAGTAATGTGAACAGGATATGCTCTATCTTCAAGAACACCTGACACCACTCAGTTTGTCCATATCACCTCTCTTGGTGTATTCATATAGCTACAAGTTATTTTGCTATTTTATGAAGAAACACTCCATCCTTGAACTAATTATACACTGATGAGAGCAATGAACTGTCAGTGGTTGAAGATTACACCCACACCTTGAACTATTTACTCTAACAAGAGCAATTATATTTCAGTAATTCACGATTACATAATAAACAGCTTCCGGTAACAATTAGTCATCCCTGACAGATCAGTTGTAAGAGACCCACTGGCTTACACAATAACCAAGAGAGATCTGGCTTATGATTTATCAGATCTAACTAGACTAACTAGAAGGTCAAGAAACCACATGACCTTCAGCAATCAGACTTATAAACAAAGTGTTAAAATCTGTGAATTGACTATTTCACACTTTGCATGTTATTTATGAAAAGAGAACAATTGAAATTTAGACACTAATGTTTGTTTGCTCTGTCTCTAAAGATATCTTCTGTTTTAAATTAATAGCAAGTTTGATAAATTCACACTTTTGATAAATTAACACCTTAAAGATATTCTGAGATTGAATTCAAAATAATGGACATGATTTATAACTTATAAATGTGATAAATACTTACTTTGTAGTATGTGAACACATGCCAAATTGTCTCGTTCCAGATTCCATACACTGTCGTACCATCAAGCGGTATCGTGGCTCAAAAATATGTAATGGACATGGTACACTGGGAAAACCAAGGGTGCACACAAAGATTGGGATTTCATTATTTTCTATGCCCATTCTGAAACAAAATCAAATATAAATCAAATGAAACTAAATATTCACATCATAACTTGATAGAATAAAAACAATATGACATTTAAACTGGTTTAAAAAAATATAACATGTTTATTTCCTCTAACACAAAAATAAAAACTTGACACAAATATGTTACCATTTTTAAAACATTTAAAGAAGATGAAATTGTTTTTCAAACAAAAGTTAAAAAATATAAACTTTAAGCGTGTCAAGAATGGAAGATATTATTGAAGGTAGCACAAAAACCTAATGTGATATTTTCACAGTAGGTTAATCATCTTCAGTTTCAGAAATTGAAATTCGGAACTAATGTCCATTGTTAATTATTTAAGAGGTTCACTTAAGCGAATCCTAAATATACTTACTTGGTCATTTCTGTCACCTCCTGATCATGTTGAACTTTCCTCTCCTGACAATCTACAGGAAAATATGTTTCTATAATACTCTGAACACATTCTGTTACTGACTGTCTTCTTTCAGCTAAATACTATTAAAAAATAAACAACACGAATTTAAACACAATTATTTGAGTGAATGTCTTGAAATGATATGATAGTTTGAATGAATGTCTTAAAACATAAGAATTTGAGTGAATGTCTTAACACTTTACAGAAATAAATAAACTATTCTATATCAGAAAACTTATCATTACAGCAAATTAACTCCTTTACTCACCTCAACTAGTGAACTTTTACAGAGTGGACACATACTCTGATGGTCTAGGGATCGCTCCAGACAATTCTTACAAAATACATGACCACATGGTGTAGTTACTGGTTCATAATATACACGATAACATAGAGCACATTCTATATCTTCTTTATTTAATAGTTCTGTAGGTATAATACGTGTTAGTCCTGTCTTTATTTTCATTTCTTCTTCACTTTCTACAAATAGTTTAAAATATTATCAATTTGGTCCCTGATATGGGCTTTGTGTCTACAGGTTAAAGACTTTCTCAAATACCACATTTATTTTCATGCAAATGTTTATTTCTAAGCTTCTAAATTAACTATTATGAACAGTTAAAGCAATATTTTACAACAATATACATGTCATTATAATTGGATGTGACAAGAACATTTACACATCAAATTTGTTAAGTCTTATTGTAAAAGATTTTTCAAGAAACAGAGCACTGGCTTCTAACTTCTTCAGGTAGAATTGCAATAAAATTGTATGTTACTTACTTGGAAATTTTTGAGGTGAAGAAGTTGTTGGACTTGTTGGTAAAGTTTGAGATGGCAATCGGCCTCTTTTCCGAGTTGAAGGGGAGGGTGATCTAGATGCATCATCATTGTTCTCAAATGTAGCATTGCGTAGTTGTTCAACATCTGTAAATTTAAAGGAAGATGTGATTAGTAACGGTCATTTGGCTTATGCTGATTGATATAGCAAGAGTTAAAATTATAACAGAAATTTGATTCAGGCTCTTCATACAAGCTGACAACAATAACTATTTTTTTATTAAAATATTGAAGGGTAATTTGTCAATCTGTCAGTCATAATTATAATTCATCAGTAATAACAAAAAAACTGAGTACTTACATTGAGTTTTATCACAGTTGGTTAATGAGGAAGAAGCCTGAAATATTGTAAACAAATTGTCAAAATGCAAGCCAACTATAAAATGGTCACAAATTTTGGGGGATGATATGAAATAGTTTGGTTTGAAGACCAATAAGTATCATGATAGATGCTGAAGTTTTACCTCCTCCTGAAAGAACTTTAAAAGCCCATGTAATTTTTAACACTGCAAAGTCGAAGAAAATTGAAGGAAGGAATTTAATCATAGAAAACCTATGGCCAATAAGACTTAGTTTATTTTGTAAAAGTGTAGACATAATCCATGGACTATATCTATAGAAATCAACAACAGTAAACATATTTTGTTATTGTGTAGAAGAATTCTTACACAAATCATAAAGTAAAGTAATAAATTCTTACCTGTTGGGATTCAACAGAGGTAAAATTGTCAGCAGAAGCGATTGTTTCACTGATTATATTTTGTAGTTGGAATATTGAGTTTAAATTATACTGGGGTAGTAATATAGTACTATCAAAATTCTCTTGTATTAACTTCTGTAACATGGATGGATTCATTTCTTTTTGCATGGCAAGTTGTTTGGGATCTTCTGGAGGAAGTGCAGATAAAATGTAATGCAATGCCTGAAGTAGAGATCAAATGAAGCTTGTTTAAAAAAACCTTCGAATGAGGACTATAATGAGGCAAATAATTTCTTTTCATTTCAAATTGAACAGAAACTGCACACCTAGACTTTGGAAAATGGCACTAATTCAAGAGCTCATCTCGTACTAGCAGTACGGTGCTTCTGATACAAATGAACAGCAACTGGACCGCAAAAAAAGTAATTGAACTGAACAAATCAAACAGTAAAAGGAAGATGTAGAGTTTTAGCCTTACTTTAGCAAGATTGTCTTTAGCTGACGTGACGTTAGGATCTAATGCTAAGCATTGTAGAAAACAAACAACAGCATCTTCATACTTCCCTAAACCATATAGAGCAGCACCTTTACGAAAATATCCCTAGAAAAGATAATTATTTACAGATTAATTTAGAGATATAAAAAATACAACAATAGTATCAAAATTCAAGAAGGAATTTCAGAAGGATGGACCCGCACGTGGACAGCAGTTCAAGTCACAATATTTGCTAAGCAACTGCTTGGTGCCTTTTTTTCATATGAATTAGCACCTGGAATGTGACATGTGAGAATAAATAATCTATTCAAAACTATATACTGAACTGTCTTCATTCTGCGTCAAATATAAATATGGAGGAAAATTGAAACAAATTTAAATTACCTTGGGCCAATCAGGTCTTAGTTTGATCACTAATTCAGCATCCTGTAAAGCCTGAATGTATCTATCTGATGATATTAAAGCATGACACCGGTTACTCAGTAATAGGTGATTGGTTTTATCTGCAAGAAAATAAAAAGATAACGGTATCAGAATTAGAGAAACAACTGATAACTTGGTATAGAGAATTTTATTTCAATCCTTGGTTGAGTTGACTTGAGGCTATGATTCTTTGATATTCAAATTAACCAAATGTTTGTATAACAATTTATGAATATATCTCCAAAAATAGTATTGAGAATCCTAGATTATCTATGGAATAATGAATTTACCAATGAAAATATTTTTTAAGAATGGGTTATTAATTATGATTCTACAGAAGATATCTTATACCAGTTTTATTCTCTATTAGGCAAATCAATAATAGAAATAATTCGGTCATTTTGCCCTACATAATTCGGTCAGTATTCCACCGACTTGACCTATACCACCTTTATTATTATACTATAAAATGTACTTTTATTGGTATTTTTTCGACAACGGACTACCTGGCCGACTTATCGGCCACGACAACAAACATTTCGTAATCAACATCATATGATGTCCACTGTGCCATGAACAGTTATCCCATTCGAAAAGATTTTGGTCGTGTAATGGCAACAAACATTTTTTTATTGATAACCCATAAGTTTTTATTTCATAATCAAAGACATGACCTTAAATGGTCAGATATATTTGACTGTTGATAAGACAAAAGCTTATGTAAGGTTTTATAACAGACACAGTTTCATATGAATGAATAAAAATTCACGGTCAACTTTCCTACGTCACAAAAATACTCGACATTGATTGGACGATAACAAGGCTATCAATGAAGCCATTAACTACACTTACTCCCCTGTACTTTCGCAGTAAGATCTAATTGTCACACCTTTCATGATAGAATTTATCATTTAAATTGCACGCCATGTTAATTAACCACGTTGGTCTACACTCACAAGTTGGTCTAATAGAAAATGAAAACAACTGACAATAACAAATGACCAAATGCTACAATCTTACATTGGGGTAAAAGAAAAGCCAAACATGGCGTCAATATGCAAATGATTTATATAAGCCCAATGACAGTAATATAATTCCGGAAGTTTATATTAATCACGATTTTCAGAAAATAAACTTACCTAGAGATATGGCTTGAGAATAAAATTCTATAGCTTTTGTAAAGTCACGTTTTTCAAAGTAACTATTTCCTTTGGCTTTCAAGACAGCTGCCTTATTTTCGTCACTGAACCATTTTTCAATCAATTTTGATAATAAAACGTTTGATTTGATGGAACTTATTTTGATTTTATAATGAACAGTATTACACATATTACATCTTTTATTTGGGTCTTTTTCTAAACATTTCCTACAATACGTGTGTCCACATGGAAGTGTCACTGGGTCATTCAATATACCCTTACACAATATACACGAAAACATACAAGCCGGTTTATTTGGATTGGAATTCGGGCGATCTTGTTGCACAGCATCAATTAAAGATGTCACTAAATGTTTTAAATGTCCCTCGCCTATCCTTCCCAACCGATAGGCAGCAGAATACACTTCCAAAGCTTTATTAAATTTTCCTCCTCGAGCAAAACTGTCTGCCAATCCGAGAAATAAATCCAGTTTTGGTCCATTCTCAGTGATTGTTCTTTCATAAATTTCGGCTGCTAAGTCAAAGTTTTTAGTATTAAACGCCTGTTTGGCTAGGTCCACCATCTTCGTTCAATATCATTCGATATCTAACTAAGTGTCCATAATGGAATCGAACGACTACACTGAATGATAATTGAGAATCATTTAACAACCAAGACGTACTTACAAAACAACGGACTACTGGGTTATGTAAAAATCACGTGATATAAATACTCTCTTCTCATTGGTTGATATTGACCCCAGTCACATCAGTAGTTATGTTATGTAAAATATATTAGTGTTTTTTCAACGTGAGTTATGTAAACCAAATGAAATGTGCTGTTTTATAAATACCACCTTAACTCTATATTGATAGCTTTAAAATTATTATACGTTTCTTCACATTTTAAAATCTTTGAAATGATTGGCTTCATGGATATTATAATATATAATAATAAAAATTTATTTGACACCTTGTTGCACAAGGCAATCTTCCCTGGGATCTTTCTACATAAAACTACAACAACATATTTACAAAATGATAAACAAAAAATAAGAAAGAAAATAAATGAATATATGACAATGTACGGTTACGATAATAATGTGACTAACACATAAAATAAATTGAATTAATTGAGGTAATATTTTCCTTTGATTATCAAAGATGAAGAGAAAATATAGAACTATTAGTAACACAATTACATATTATGATCGTAATTCCCTTTTCAGTCCTGTCTTAAAACTCTCTTCATCATTAGATTGTCTAGATATTGGATTAATACACATAGGCTACATCATTATAGGCTAAAAGAACTAAACAATAAAGAAAAAATATTTTGGAATGCTTATAAAAGTTGTAGGTCTATATATATCATTTATATTTAAGACCGATGTTATTTTGAGGGATAAATTCACATTAGCATCGGATATACCTGAACTTCCGTTCTCCAAGGTGGCAAGTGTTTAAATTGGGCAGGCCTATCCCATCATGCTTAGATACAAATATATGAGTCGAGATAAACGAACCCCCACCCCACCCGCCACACACACAGAGCACTGGTTTCGGAATATAGACTCCATCGGAAATGCACAGTTGTTGTACTGTATAGATAAGATAAGAAATAAGATTTGTTGCATTTGAACCTTTTGTGGCAGCATACAAATATACCAAAAAATTATCCTACTACAACTTGCAGCGAAATGATGAAATAGATATAATACAGATCTATCATGGTGCATGCAGAATATAACTCAAAATAACAAAATACAAAAATAATATATAATACAAAATATATCAAACAAAATACAAAGTATTACGTTCCTCAAAAGCAAATAAAAAAAAATAATTAATAAAAATAGGAATGGTGCAAAACAATGCCATCAGTGTCCCTTATACACTTTCTTTCTTTAGAAAACCTATAGTTACAATCCCTTTAATATGATCGTTTTCTCCAAAATCTAGGTATATATCCATTGGCCCATTGAGCTTAAAAGCATAGTGTGACGGACTTCAATTGTCACGTTGAAGAATATACGTTGTAGTCATCATCCTTTTTCAATCAATGTTTACAGGGAATTTATAATTAGCAGGTAGCCTTTACGCGGAGTTTTGTATTAGCTTACATAAAGTTGACTTATTAACTCATGAGCCTTATCTTGCTCACAATTTTATTGTACATGGACACATTGGAGTAATACACTCTGCTTACCGCGCCAAACGGCGGATGCATTGCTGTTTGCTATTATAAACTATAGTAAAGCCTATTCCTTTCAAGTAAAACACGCTTATATAATTTATTTATCAAGGAAATTTATTTGAAATAGAAAATGTCCACCTATATATAAATACTGCCTACACGTACTTTAATATCATATAAATATTTATATAAGCTTTGTTCCTGAACTTGAACTTGAAATATTGTCACTATAACAATAACATACCATTCTAGGGTATATATAGCCCTATATATATATTGTATATTATGTCAACTTTGAGTTAATATCCTAAACAAATCGACGCAACAGAGTTAAATACTCGAACTGTCACCACCAAACGTCAAAATCAAATAATTATGTACCTGAGCATTTGTCACTCTTTGTTACGTAGGATGGCAAATTTTTTCGAAATACAGGCAAATGTCAGCCACAGAATTCTAAGAAAATATTATGGAAGTGCGTACAAATTTAAAAATTAAAATTACCAATTGCTCGTTTTGGAATGCAGTGAATAAATATGAATAAATTGTGATAAACCTAGTTTCATATTTAGATTTTAAATTACGTTACATAAATATGTAACTGGGCGAATCCTTATATAACTATTGGAAATCGATGTCTCGAAACCCAATATGAATAGGTTTTATATAAATTTTAATTTCATAAGTCCTATGTTATATACATGCAGTATTTATCACACAATCAGGTACAAACAAACATAGTCGTTAGCGTTCATAATTAAAGCTTCCAATGTCTCACCTATAGCCCAATTGCTTTTTGAATACAATATAAGCTTATTATAGTATTAAATGGATAGGTACGCCGTTTTGGGGGTTGATAGTGGTGAATATATATAGTTTTCAGAAGTAGGCCTACTGGATTATATGTACGAAAATCGCACTATTCCTTTAAAAATATCTCGAACTAAGGATTTCACTTCCTATTTCTATAGATGTCTTGTTTATATATTTGACAGTGTCTCAAGAAAAGACGACTCGTCTTTTTAACATTCAAACGAGGATAATTCTGGACACGTACGCATGGATTTGGAGTCTCAAATTTCGACATTGAGTTGTTAGGTTGCAAAAAAATCCTGTTTCTGAGACTAAGGCTACGCATTGGTAAAAAAATGGCGAAACTGTCCCTTTATTTTAATTGACACATAGGCCTACTATAGTACTTTCGCTTTCGCAAAGGAGTCAGAGTGGGTTCGTCCCTCTAAAAGTACTGTTCAAAGACTGATCTGTGTCTTAGAACAATTTGCACGGATATTTGATTTAATAAATGAGTTGTATTGGACAGTAAAAATAAATCGCAGAATCCATAATCGCACTCATCGTATATCGATTGGATATCTATAGGTTTTGACATTAAGCTTATTAAATATAACTATAGCCTAAGCAATGACAAATAATTATGGGTGCGGTTGTACCAGTCAGAGACAGAAAAGATTTGTTTATCCCGAATCTATCGCACTGCGTACTTTGGGTCTACCTTCAGTCCTACTGGCTAACACAATAGATTTTCCCAAAAACATCGTTATGTAAACTGGACCCCTGTTGTGTTTTTTATCGCATTCTAGGCAAAGATTAAGGTGATACTACATCTTGGAATGAATATAAAATTTAAGTTCTCGAAAAGGTCAATATAGTCTATATTCATCAGTTAGCTTACCTGGTGTCATAAAGTTACAACAGAATCCCTATCAAATCTGGAAAATTGGAAAATTCATAAAAATAAGTAATTATTGAAAAATGCTCAGTCTTGATATTAAGCGTTTTTCAATAGTTAATTGTATATTCATGGGTAATTACTAAGTTTTTTGGATTTATCGGGTAATATAAGGATCCTGTTATGTTATTTATGACACAGGGTATATCTACTGGCCCATGGTCGCCAAGTTTAAAATTTTTAAATTTTATGTTAATTCTAATATTATGTAGCATCACTTTAAGATAGAATAGCGGACCTGTTGATTTCCAATGTCAGAGAGTTATCTCCCATGAATGGTAAAGGGAAGTAACTCCAATAACTGAATGCAGATAAAATTATCAACATGGCTAACTTGATAGAATCGGGTGTATTTTTGGGGGGTTTGGTTTCAAACTTACTGCCACGTATTCCGAGAATCCTGAGACAAAACTATCTATAAACATAGTTTAGCGCAGGTAGATCGAATGTTCCCGTTAAAAAGCTTCCAAACCTAGCCTAGCCTGATTTATGTTATTTACATTTACAGTGTAGACACGTAGACCAAGTTCTAAGGCATTTTTAGGCACTTAAATCTGATTCGATTACCCTAATCAAAATGACGTCACAAATTGAATCTTATTTATACTGCAGGATAAATGAACATTATACTATTTATAGTTTCCAAGATGGCGGCAAGGCAGGAAGAAATTACCCTGCACGTAATGGTTTTGACATGTTAGACGCCATTACTAAAGCGGAAGTTAACAGAGCTACGACGCTCCAAAGCTGATTTACTCGATTAACGTATATCGATTTGATTCGCAGATACAATAAATGTGCTGATTACCATAATCAAAATTGATTTGATACAGGATAAATGGTTTTTAGACCAAATCGAATCAGATAACTCTGGTATCCTCGTAGACGTAGGACATATTGTGGGCCTAATCACCAGTAGAACTAGAAGACCTAAACGTTTTCAAATTGTTTTTTTTTTAAATTCAACTACAGCCTACAAAGTGTTTTTATTCAACGTAATTAGCCTACTATTAGTTAACTAGTAATACAGTAAGAAATGATCAAAATGGTGTACGGAGAAAATGATTGTATGACTGAACTACAAAAATATTCATCTTTCCAAACATATCTGGCTTTTGCAGATCCGAGTTATCTAAATGTTTATGTTTTAAATGTTCCCATTTAACGGGGCCTATTTTTTCTGTCTCTACACCAGCTGACATCTGTCCAAATGGCTATCAGAGGCTGGAATAGATACGATGTTTTGGTCTAAGTGTTGACCTGTTGGTTGTGTGTACCTTTGTATTCCGAGAGCAAATTAAATGTGTTCACTTGGGTGGTAGTTTATATCCTGAGAGAAGTATAAATGTTGAAGTGTTGGTTTGATGCTAGTTTGTATCCCGAAAGAAGTCACAAAGTTGAAGTGTTGGTCTGATGCCAGTTTGTATCTCGAGAGAAATCACAATGTTGAAGTGTTGGTTTGATGTCAGTTTGTATCTCGAGAGAAATCACAAAGTTGAAGTGTTGGTTTGATGCCGGTTTGTATCCCGAAAGAATTCACAAAGTTGAGGTCTTGATATAAATGTCAGTTTGTATCCAGAAAGAAGTCACAAAGTTGAAGTGTTGGTTTGATACCGGTTTGTATCCAGAAAGAAGTCACAAAGTTGATGTGTTGGTTTGATGCCAGTATGTATTTCGAGGCAAGTCACAAAGTTGAAGTGTTCGTTTGATACCGGTTTGTATCTCGAGACAAGTCACAAAGTTGAAGTGTTCGTTTGATACCGGTTTGTATCTCGAGACAAGTCACAAAGTTGAAGTGTTCGTTTGATACCGGTTTGTATCTCGAGACAAGTCACAAAGTTGAAGTGTTAGTTTGATGCCAGTTTGTATCTCGAGAGAAATCACAAAGTTGAAGTGTTGGTCTGATGCCAGTTTGTATCCCTAAAGCGGTCACAATGTTGACCTGTGGGCTTGGTGTAAGTTTTACCTGCGAGCAGAGACACTCATCAGAAGTCAAAGTTGAAGTCAGGGCCATTCCAATTGTACCCTAGATTCTTTAATATAAAGCAAATTACACGTATTCTTACAACTTAACCTTGTTATTAAGCCTTTGATGATATATCTGGACGTTCTATTATGTTCTGTTTTTCGAAAGCTGAAAACAATCTCAACCTACTTTTAGTAACAGAACCAGACATAATGACTTGTGACGTATATTTATTGTCATTCAAGAAAATGAAAACACGATTCTAGATAAAAAATTTGTGTGGACAGTAACAGAAAAATAAATAGACTTTTTTTTCCAGGTGCGTTAATCCAGGTATGAAGTTCGTCAACATGTGTGTTTTGCCACATATATTGATGCCTTTCGATTTCAGCTCTTCTTATGTTCATTTCTCAATCTCGACTGCTTACAAGGCTCTGTTTCAATTAATTTCGTGCGTTCATGCTTCATTCACGTCCGATAGCAAGTAAAAAATCTGCTCCTGTCGTTATCTCGTCTCGTAATGTCTTAACTTTCGTCTGATCGTCATTAATTGATCTTCTCTGCTTATGATGGGTCCAATCATCGGTTCAAACCCTTTGATTCATTGTTCATCCTCATTTCTTTCATACCGGCACTTTCATTTTGCCAGTAGTTCATAGCATCATATTGTCAGTTCTTAGAGACTTTCATTTGCATCTTCATACCTTCATTTTGCCAGTTCACTTTCACATCACCTGCTCATGACTTCATTTGCCTCTTAACATTTCATTTGCCTTTTTATACATCTAAAGCGACTGTTCATACCTGTATTATAGCCTGTTAATACCTTCATGTCCTCTTTGATACTAATTAATTCATTCTCTTTGCACAAATTTAACCTGAAATATACACCACATTTATTCATTCATTCCGTAATCTAATCAACACTTTAGAAGTTAATTGGAAATCAGGGTATTTAAACAGCTAAAAGGTTGTTTATCGTAATAAGCTTATCTGTAATCACCCAATGCCTTGTTCTAACACCCCCCTTGAAGGTTAGTCAACCGGTGTATAGTTGTATTGACTAGTTACCATATAGTTTTATTGTAATCTATAGACCACTAATGGTGTGGGCTTTTTTTATATTGTCAATGTTGATCTTATAGGTGAATTCAGGTGTTCAAGGTTGTGTGGATTTAAGCCTTCACAATATGAAGCAGGAGAAGGAATCAAAAAATCTGAAGAAGATTCGACCATCATCAGCAGCAGCAAACTTACAGACTCACCCTTCTTTCAACTCTGGATTATTTGACAAAAATATCAACAGACCGTCGACGGCTTCGTTTAGAGGTCCCGACACTGGATTGCCGTTACAAAGACCAGCTACCCAGGCTGGAGGTCCCAGGAGAGCCTGGAAATTTAAGAGTTATAATAATGCAGAGAATGAAATTGATGACAGTGTGAAACATCCAAGAAGGTTGACAATAGCAGCCGTGGATGGAGTCGGGGAGGATGAAACGATTATTCGACCTGGATTTACAACGGGAACCGTGTCAGATCAATTAAAATCAAAAGTAAGTTTATGTTACTTTAATAAAGTTTTGTCACGTGGAATCAGAGCTTGTCGAGGTTGGCCTGTTAGCATGCATGAAGATTTTCAATTTAGTCTTATAGGGCCAATATTTCGTTGATAGTTCTTTGCAAGTTATGTTTACAGTTACATCTTGTATTTGTTGGGTATAAGACTTGATGAAAAGCCATTTAAATTTGACTATTTTTAACAGAATGGTTGACTTTATTTTGTTAAACATTATTTATTCATGGACATATTCGTGCAGACTGTTATTTTGTGTGACCGTTTAACACAAAATGGCGGTTTGTTGTAGCAACCATTGTAGATTAAGGTGTAAAATCGTGAAGGCTTGTCATGGCTGACGCGTGTCATATATAATCTAGTAATGAATTCAGGTATTTGATTAATAATCAATACCCGTGGGATCTAATAGGCGATTATATCAATCACTTCGCCCAACACTTAATATATCTGCTACCGGTCAAATATATATCACTTGACAACATAAGTACATACAACTCCATTCTCGTATTAAACTCATAATTTTTTTCAAAGAATGAAAGATGTTATGAATGAGATTGTAAATGAATTAAACATGACTTATACATGCACTCATAAAAATTGGCATGGAGTCAAATGTTCCCTTTTTCCAAGAAAGAAAAAAAAGCCTCATGTGATCCAATTTAAGTAAATGATGTTCAGATTATCCAACATCAGTAAATGATGTTCCGGTGATCCATTATTAGTAAATGATGTTCAGGTGATCCATTATTAGTAAATGATGTTCAGGTGATCCATTGTTAGTAAATGTTGTTCAGGTGACCCAATATAAGTAAATGAAGTCCAGGTGATGCTATGATAGTAAGTGAGGGTCAGTAAATCCAATGTGGGTAGATTATGTTCAGATGATCTATTGTGGTGTTCAGATGATCCAATATTAGAAAATAATGTTAAGATGATCCAGTATTATTAGTAAATGGTGTTTGTGTGATCCATTCTTAGTAAACAATGTTCAGGTTATCCAATATTAATAAATGATGTTCAGGTGATCCAATGTTAGTAAATGATGTTCAGGTGATCTATTATGGTGTTCAGTGGATCCATTATTAGTAAATGATGTTCAGGTGATCTATTATGGTATTAAGTTGATCCAATGTTTGTTAATGATGTTCAGGCGATCCAATGTTAGTAAATGATTTCAGGTTATCTATTATGGTGTTCAGTGGATCCATTATTAGTAAATGATGCTCAGGTGATCTATTATGGTGTTCAGTGGATCCATTATTAGTAAATTGTGTTTGGGTGATCCAATATTTGTGAATGATGTTGTTCAGGTAGTCCAATGTTAGTAAAAGATCACCAGGTATTCCAGAGTAAGTGATTTCTGATGATCTTATGTTAGTAAATGATGTTTAGGTGATCCAATATTTTATAAATGATTTTCAGATGAATCATGGTTGGTAAATGATGTTGAGGTGACCCAATGTTAGTAAATGAAGCACTGGTGATTCAAAATTAGTAAATGATGTTCATATGATCCAATGTTAGTAACTGATGTTCAGGTGATCCATTGTTAGTAAATGATGATCAGGTGACCTATTGTTAGTAAATGATGTTCAGATGATCCAATATTATTAAATGATGTTTAGGTTAGTAAAAGATCACCAGGTAATCCAGAGTAAGAAAATAATGTTAATAGGAGATGTTCGGGTAATCCAATATTAGTAAATGTTGTTCAGGTGATCCAATATTAATAAATGATTTTCAGATGATTCATGGTTAGTAAATGTTTTGGTGATCCATTATTAGTAAAGGATTTTCATCTTATCCAACATTAGTAAATGATGTTTAGGTTATCCAGCATTAGTAGGTGATGTTCAGGTTATCCAATGTTAGTAAATGATGTTTAGGTTATCCATCATTAGTAGGTGATGTTCAGGTTATCCAATGTTAGTAAATGATGTTCTGGTGATCCATTGTTAATAAATGATGTTCAGGTGATCCAATGTTAGTAAATGATGTTCAGGTGATCCATTGTTAATAAATGATGTTCATGTGATCCAATATTTGTAAATGATGTTCAGGTGATTCATTGTTAGTAAATGATGTTCAGAAAACCGAAACTGAACTGATACTAGTTCTTCACCCATTGTTATTTGCAATCAACTGTTCTTGTGAATGATTTAATGCAAGGAACACCTGTTGGAAGAATAAAGTGATCCTTTTTTATGACAATACAATGATGATGTTAATACCAATAGGTAGACAATAATAATGCTGATGTGCTAATTGATAAATATTTGATTAAGTAAGATGTTTAATTATTCATATTGTTTATAGCTACCATATAGTCTTCATTCTTGTTTCAAATCACTTCACTTTTATCTTTTTCTCAAAGGTAATCTGAAGTGAACATCAAGTTTTAGTGTCTGATGGATTAGATGACCATTTTTGAGAGTTTTTCAAGCAACTAGTAATAGATGTGCTGCTCCATATTATATTGTGATGTCAAGAGTTGACCTGATTGTTTAGCTAACTGACTATTGAAAGTACACTTGCTATTTTTAAGCTTGGTTTGTATATTTATGGAAAATGTAAATTGTTTATTATAGACATTTTATCAGAACTGTTAATTGGCCTTAAATCATCTTAAGTAATTTGTTTTTTAAATTGATTTCATAAATAGTTAGGAGTTTAGATAGAAATGGAGAATTTTAAACCAGATTTAGAGTCAGTGCAATCCCGATCTGAAATTGCCAGATCCAAATGGTCAACTCTGACATCAACATTTAAAATGGGACGGAAATTATTATTTTATGTTGATGAAAGACCTGGTCAAAACAAACGTCCTATCAATGAAGCAGCAGCTCTTAAAACTTATGGTCCTGTTTCTTCCCAAAATTTACACTTGGTGAAGGGTGAGGTAAGTGGTATTGGAGAAAAATTTCTAAATCACGTCGCACAGGCACACCCCTTGTGACTTTGGATGAGCATCAATTAGGCAACAATGTTTACTTCAATTGAATATTTTAAGCTGTGTGAGTGAGATGCTAAGTTGACAAACCCAGTCGCCAAGAGTATCAGGTAATCTGGTCATGCTGTTTTATTGACACAAAAATATAGCTCAAATTCAAAGAAATACAAATGGTATCAATATCACCTTTTCTCTGATTTTGCTGATAATATTTCAGAAGTTAACAAAATAAAATGAAAAATAAGTTAACTTTTCATTGTTTGAAGGATGTATGATGTCTTATTTGAGAAAGGTTATTTTCATGACGAGTTTTTAAGTAACTATAACTGAGATTGGTCACACTATTTGATAATAAATAATCAGTTTAATAAAGGTGGAAGTGAAAACTATTGTTTATATCTTCATTACTGGACATTTATTGACTTTTATTACAGTGAGTTTAAATACTTTAAAGATAGATTCCCAGGTCTTTTAGACTTTCAAGGTATAGATTTATTTCTCTTTTCTAAAGATGACAAAGTCTTAGGTAGACTTTTAGATATTTTGTTTAAACGGAAATCCTAGCTAGCTTCAATGTCTTTTAAGAATTTTCCGCTCTTTGAAAGATTGTCAGGTTTTTACATAGATTATTAGTAAAACAAACTGTCTCTGTCCAATTATTCATTTTACTGCCAGAAAACATATATAAGATTATATTCATGTTAATGAATAATCTGTTGCACAACATGTAAATAATTCCATGAAAACTATTTTTGTGATCTGTATTGGTGGGAACCTATTTTAATAAATTCCTGTTGATTACCAGAGTTCAGTGACAGATCTTGATTTATTGCTCTTAATTATGTTTCCTGCAAATTTACCTTGGAATTAAGATCTAACTTTGGTAAAATTTAAGTGGAATATCTTATAATTGTAAATCTCCATAGTTTTATGGTGTGTGGTTCCTGGTGACAGACTGTCAATTTTGTGAAAAGTGGAAAAAAAGATAAAGATGTGTGTTTCAAAACAGGTTCACACATAAGAAATTCTTTCCGGCTTCAGATTGGGAATCTTTACTGTGGAAAATAGAGATTATTTTTGAATCTGTTAGCCGCATAATGGAAAGTAACACCAAGCTGTATTTGAATGATAATCTACCTTTAGTAACAGGATTTAAACGATTTTCTTCACGGTCAGTATGCTGCTATGGAAATATTTCAAAGTTTTCATCGTTATCTAGCGATGATCGGAAAGGTGCTCAAAGTGTTGATAATCATCTTGATGAATCATTTCATAACAACAATATATTTCTATATGGAAAATATGGTGATACCACAGAGGTAGGACTAGATCATTAGCATATAATTCTTTGAAAAACGAAATCAAATGAAATACAGTTTTAAGTTCTACTTATCTCATGAAATGAGATTTTGAAATATGCAGATTTCCTGCTGTATGGGGATCATAGAGCCTTTAGCATCCAAGAGATTTTTTGTTGTCCCATCCCAAGACTAGATGCTATTTTATGTCATGCCTTATGATCTGCATAACTTATAAGGCTATCTAGATATATGCCTGGAACCAGCCTCTCCTAGCAAGACTGTTACTCACTTAGGCTCCACCGCAACAATTCAGATAGATCATTTGTAATGATGAGAAGTTTTGAGACAGAATTGAATTTTGGAAAATGTTTTGAAAACTAGTTTATATAATAAAATATTTTCATCTATTAAATATTTAGGAAATGGATGGCTAACGCATGTGTTTCCCATCCAACAATAATTTATATAAGAGACAGTTGATAAGTGCAGGTTATTACTACTCTATTATATCATTAGCTGATCTATTTTATTAACAATATATTAACAAATTATTAGCGAGATGGAAATAGATCATTTGTAATGATGAGAAGTTTTGAGACAGAATTGAATTTTGGAAAATGTTTTGAAAACTAGTTTATATAATAAAAAATTTTCATCTATTTAATATTTAGGAAATGGATGGCTAACTTAAAAACAACCGTACGCTATATTCAAGGGAAGAAATCTAATTTTATAATGGAGATTAATTTTATGGAATACTTTCCTGGAGCTTGATTGTACACAACGTTTGAACAATTTAGGCTACATTGTCATCAAGTTAAATGATGACAACTGTTTCCAACAAGTTGGTTCTACAATGAATTCTACATACCTCACTATACTCACAAGATCATTAGCTTAAATATATGGGATTTTCTTCAGTTGGACCAACAATTAAAAAATTAAGCTGATCATGAACAATGCTTTAAGATTCTAAAATAAAATAATACATGTATAAGGTTATTTAAAAGTTTGATTTTCTATAGTTTTGATGTACAAGTAATATAGTTTGATATTCAAAAGAAATAGTTGAATAGTTTAGTATTGTGAACACAAGTTTAAATGTTTGAAAAATGACAATGATTTCCATAGATTTCACACTGTAACCACCTTTACAGTAGACATCAAATAAAGCAATATATTAAGGGGATATCATATTTGTATTTTTCATGTTTTTTATGGAAGATTTCATTTTTGTCAATTTTTTTGTTGATTTACATCCCTGGAAATAAAGTCTGATTATCTAAAATTTATAATTCTAGTAAATGTTCTACAGAAATAGTAATGTTGAAAATATTCAACATTAAGATCAGAAATTCAAGAATGATCCGTACTTAAAGTTACATAAGTACATCTGAGCTTATTTTATTTGTATGGGCCTCTATTTGTAGATAGAAGAAAAGATTAATATTGATACCCTTGAAGAATTAAAGAAAGCATTTTTAACAGCAGACGTCAACCAAACAGGATGTCTAGAGTTAGACGAATTCAAAGATTTATTAAAAGAGCAGCTCCATCTATCAGCAAACAAGGTAAAGAAGTCTTACAACTTAAAAAGTTTAAATGCATTCATTTATAGCCTTTCGGTATAGGCAGCATTACATGAAAATAATTGCTCTGTCAAAAACTATATCTTTTATCTTATGGCACCTGAAAAATACAAGGGTTTGCTATCCATTTCCTGATTTATAGATGAGTATCAATGTAAAAGTATTATAAGCGCTTTATTCCATTCATTGAATGAGTGCAAATGATCCATGTAAGGCTGAATGATGACCTTTGATCATCTGGTATTCTACACAAAAGTGGAAAGTTGTGGCATATTATCTGAAGTCAGCTTCACAATGTCAAACTATTACAAACTTCTTCTGCAATAGTCACTTTTCTTGTTTCATGCAATGCAGCAATTTTATTGGATTGTGCACAGGTGAATACAGCCAATCAGAGCAAATGACTTATGGTGTCTCCTTTCTGTCAAGGGCTGTTATTTGCTGTATTCGGTTGCATACAATCCAATCAAATTGGTGCATTGGCAACTTCCATGCTTCTAGAAAGGTGACTATTACAGCCAAGGTTTAAGAAAAAGTTTGTAATAGCTTGACATTGTAAAGATGACGTATCTGAAGTATTGTTTAATTCATTTTATTCCAGTTACAACAAATTGATGCATTATTTATGAAAATAGACTGGTCATCTGAAGGTGCTATAACATGGGATGAGTTCTGTACGTACATGCAACTTGAATATGCCGAGAAAGAAGATTCCTATTTACGAGC
This sequence comes from Lottia gigantea, assembly GCF_000327385.1. NCBI lineage: Eukaryota > Metazoa > Mollusca > Gastropoda > Lottiidae > Lottia > Lottia gigantea. The sequence continues at coordinate 1,309,300 of NW_008709781.1, read as the reverse complement.
GAAGGAAGTGGCATTTCAATTACCGGCTAAAATTGAGAATTTACCACATCGCGACCCTATTTTACGCATCACTGATACTCCTGATGGCACTTTTATAGCTTGTAGTCAGGTTAGTCGTATTGTATCTTTTTGAAAATGATATACATAACTATATTATAAAAAATAAGTTTTTTTCTTGTGATCTTTTAACCTAGAATGACAAATCAACCAAATTTTCTTGTTAGATAAAAACAGAGAGTATGCATCAAATCTATTTTGCATACTTCAAGGACATAACACTATTCAGATTCTGCTAACAGAATTTATTATATGTACACAATAAAATACTGAAATAATTTTTGATACTGATATGAATATTTTAGGACGGAATGGTATCTTTCTGGTCACCATCATGTGAATTAAAAAGAACCAGAAGTGTTGTGGTAAGTGTTAAATTGGTTCGATATATTGTTACATAGTCACATTTTCATATACTTACCGTAGCATGCACGGGTCATCACATAATATATTGTCTTCAGAAAAATGGTTCGCTTTTATAAATGTGGAACATTCTTAATTCTTAAAAACAATTTTTTTGCAATTGATACCTTTATGAATAAATGTGATTTTTTTTTTTTTTTGGCTTGTTTTATTATGATACTGCATATGATTATTCATTTTTAGAACTCTGAACAAAACAACAGGACCAAACCAAAATGGATTACAGATTTCTGTATCATGCCTCATTTTAATAAAATCATAATTGGAACAGGGTAAGTGTTAAAATGTTATAACATTTCCGTTTTAAAAGAATATTCCCTTGAATTATTAATGATCTGAATTCACAAATACAATCATCTTTTGGCTTAGTAATTCTTACAAGTAAACCTATTTTTGTGGAGGAGCTTTCAGTTTGACAACATTTGAGGGCCCTACATCTATGCATATCGACGAGATAAAGTGTTTAAATGATGTTTTTACTATCGCGGTAGGCCCAATCTGGGGTAAAAAAGTAGAACGATAAACTTCATTTCATTTTTTTTTACCATTGCAGTGATCGAGAGATACAATTCTTTGAATTATCATCATTTGAACCATATTGTCAAATCAGTGGCTTAGAGACAGTCCCTTTAAAGCTTGATTATAGGTAAGTTTCCTTTTTGTTATTGATTATTTAAATCCTGATTACAGATAGGCATACTTTGGTTGATATAGTCTATGCCATTAATAATGCATATAATTTAGAGCGTGTGGTGATACAGAGCCATTGGGGCCAAACTAGACAAATTGGCACTTTGATGCATAGCATAGTTTCTCCTACTAGTACTTGTAATTTGTGACCCTGAGCTCTAAAGTTATAAAAGCTTTAAGGGAAGGACATCAATAGTCTGTTATTAACCACTTTACAGGCCTAATTGTTATTGAGCAACATTATTATGTGGATTGAAGGATGCTGGAAAGTGAAATCTTATGGCCCTTATTTTTGTGGTCATCGGATTCATATGACAATAACTTTCAGATATTTCAAATTATTCAAAAAATAGTTTGACATTATTTCAGTTCAACAGGTCATAAATTCCGATAATGTTTAATATTATATGGTGATAGTCAGGGCTGTATTAATATATTAGTTGATATTATTTCAGTTCAACAGGTCAGATGAATGTTTGATATTATATGGTGGTAGTCAGGGTTGTATTAATATATTAGTTGATATTATTTCAGTTCAACAGGTCACGATGAATGTTTGATTTTATATGGTGATAATCAGGGTTGTATTAATATATTAGTTGATATTATTTCAGTTCAACAGGTCACGATGAATGTTTGATATTATATGGTGGTAGTCAGGGTTGTATTAATATATTAGTTGATATTATTTCAGTTCAACAGGTCACGATGAATGTTTGATTTTATATGGTGATAATCAGGGTTGTATTAATATATTAGTTGATATTATTTCAGTTCAACAGGTCACGATGAATGTTTGATATTATATGGTGATAGTCAGGGTTGTATTAATATATTAGTTGATATTATTTCAGTTCAACTGGTCACGATGAATGTTTGATATTATATGGTGATAGTCAGGGTTGTATTAATATATTAGTTGTTAAATCAACGGGTGAATGTCTCAGGTATGTTCCTATTGTCCATTTTGTACAATGTTGCATGGAATGTCGACAGTATAGAATAAACACTTCAAGTACCAGAAAATACCTTCCTTTTGCGAGATTTGAACTCATTGCACCTGTCAGCAGTGAACAACAGGCCTCTGAATGAACTAGTCCATTGCTCTGCTTTATTTGTGTTTATATTTTGTAGAACCTGGAAGAAAATGCCCAAACATGATGGTTTTATTGCGAGTATAAGTTTAGATACAGTAGCGAGTGGTCAAAACGTACAGTTTATACGTTGGCAGGTCCATGGAGATTGGGTACAACAGGCAAGTCATTATTTATCAGTGTACTTTACTGTGACCTTCCTACACTGAAAATATTCGCTCTACTTGTTAAAGTCTACTTATATAAATGAAAAGGGTGAATAACACATCATGATAAGATAACACAAGATATGAATGAGGAAACAAAATTTTTAAAAATCAACTCCATGCATCAATTTTTTTGAGATTGAATAGGTTTCTCATAGTCACGGTCACATTTTTTCTACAGAGTTTTATCATTATTGAATAAATATTTACATTTGAAGTTTCAAAAATGATAAAAAGAGAATCTTATCAAAAGAACTATTTTTTTAATGTAAAATATAAATTTATATAAAACAGGGAAGTTTTTTGATGAAGGCTAAATTATGCAAATCTGCAAGCTTTGGGCATTTTCAAATTTTTATTGTTAGAATACTTTCTGGTAACCATCAGTCTCATTTTGATGTGTAATGAAATGGAGATTTATATCTGCACCTGTTAGGGCTAAAAAAAACTCAGTGTTCAATAGGTGAAATTTTTCCAGGAGAGCAGCATTAGCTTACACTTTTTTATTTCAATTTGTTGATTCATAAAACTATCTGATAGACTTGAGACTCTGTTCCAGTCAGCCCCCCGCCATCATGAAAGTAGGTTAAAATATACGAAGGCATTATCTCGACCTATGTTAGTTTCACTTCCCAACTGATTTTTTATTTGTTTTTTAGTTGAAGTATTATGATGAAATAAGACAAGTAATCTCATGTTCTAATCATGCTAATACAGCTCTAGTAATAGGTATGAATTTAACTTAAAATATCGTTATCAAGAACAATCATCTGAACTAACATGATGTTTTGGTGAATGGATAGATCTTGATACAACATACCACAATATAAGTATATTGTATAGTTGTGTATTCACAATACCAGTTATACTGGACAAACTAGTTCACAAATTTATATAAAAAGACATCGTCCAAATGGATGGAAAGTTCTTTTCATGAACATTAGTATGGCAACAGTAATTCTGATATATCCAAGTGAATTTGATTTTCACTATAGAAATGAAAAAATGCAGCTGGAATTGAGATCAAGTAGTAGCATTATCCACAGTATTTTTTGTACTGCTCCGTGCTCAAATCAAGAGATTTTATAGATAAAAATAATGCCAGAGATCTATCAAAAATATTTCACTTTTTTCTTGACATCTTCCTTTACTCATAACTTGAAGTACAGATAAACTAGTGTTTAATAAAAACAAAAGTACAAATAGTACAACCGGTTTACATGCACTCGTCTTTAAATCAATTTTTAGTAATGCTTAATTTTTCATATATTTATTACTAGGTTGTACCACTGGTAGTACACATGTTGAACAACAACTAAAAGAGTTGAAAGATGTAGGAATGTCAGATCGATCCAGACAGAAAGGTTTCTATGCGTATAGCAATACTAAATCTAGACTAGAGGCTGATCAATCTGTATTTAAAGTTTATAAAGGAGTCAAATGTTTTGATTTCTCGAAAGAAAAGAACATTATAGTCACTGGAGGTAATTCTACTTTGATATTCTCTTGTTTTTGGGATCTTCAATTTCTGCGAATATTGCAAGGGTATTGGTAATACTACAGTTGTATGTAAATACTGTAAAGGAATGTAAATATGCTATGAGGGTATGCAAATACTGTAAGGGTATGTAAATATACTAAGATGGTATGAAATTAATGCAAGGGCTTGTTAATATATTTCAAGGGTATGCAAATACTGTAAGGGTACTGGTATGCAAATTCTGCAAGGATATGTAAATATATTACGAGGGTATGCAAATACTGTAAGGATTTGTAAAAATACTACGAGGGTATGCAAATACTGTAAGGATTTGTAAAAATACTACGAGAGTATGCAAATACTCTAAGAGTATATAAATATACTTCAAGGGTATGTAAATACTGCAAGGATATGTAAATATATTACGAGGGTATGCAAATACTGTAAGGATTTGTAAAAATACTACAAGGGTATGCAAATACTGCAAGGATATGTAAATATACTACGAGGGTATGCAAATACTGTAAGGATTTGTAAAAATACTACAAGGGTATGCAAATACTGCAAGGATATGTAAATATACTACGAGGGTATGCAAATACTGTAAGGATTTGTAAAAATACTACAAGGGTATGCAAATACTGCAAGGATAGTGGTATGCAAATACTGTAAGGAAATGTTAATATACAAGGAGGGTATGCAAATACTGTAAGGGTTTGTAAAAATACTAAGAGGGTAAGCAAATACTGCAAGGGAAGTGGTATGCAAATACTGTAAGGATATGTTAATATACGAGGAGGGTATGCAAATACTGTAAGGGTTTGTAAAAATAATAAGAGGATATGCAAATACTGCAAGGGTACTGGTATGCAAATACTGCAAGGGTACTGGTATGCAAATACTGCAAGGATATGTAAATATACTAAGAGGGCATGCAAATACTGTAGGGGTAGGGGGGAAAAATATGAAATTGACTGAATTTCTAATCTAGTTATGAGATTTTTGCCAGAAAAACTTTGTCTGTGAGGGTGGATGCAAATACTGTATAAGGGTATGTAAATAATGCAAGGGTATGCAAATGATGCAAGGGTAATTCAAGGGTATTTAAATAATTCAATGCAAATACTACAAGGGTATGCAAATACTGTAATGATATAAATACTGTAATGATATACAAATGATGCGAAAGTTTTCTCAGCTTCAGTCTGGGACATCAATGACAGACTTTGAATATATGACCACATATCATATAAGCCTAGAAATTGTCTTATGTTTTTACAATTCGCATAAATAAGAAAATTGTTTTTTTAATTTAAAGAGCATAATAAATTTTGAACGACTTTGTGTTATATAAGTGGGCATGTATTTTTTAAATTCTTATTTCAACTTTTTTAAGCTCAGTAATAAATATAACTTAATGGTTCTGTCATCATAGTTTGTCTCATTCTGTCTGTCTGTCTCTCATTTTCTAAATTTTGCGCCTAAATTCACTTTGAAATTGTTAATAACTAGTAAATGGGGTACAGTGTAGGATGTTGTAAGAGATACTCTCCTATAGAACTAAAAGCACTGGCCTAGGTTACAAGTAGAGACAATGGATTTGAGCATTAGAATATATCAATATGATAGAATATATACAGATTCAAGAAAAACAAATCAGTACCAGCAAAACCAGCCACTACTTTATAGGTCACAAGATGTGATACAACCAGAAGAAAAGAAACTCAGAACCTATTCACGCTGGCTAATCTTCTTGTTAAAGTTTGCAAGAAATTCTCCATTATTTTAAACCTTTAGAGATTCCAAAATTTGCATATTTACATGTCAGTTTTTTAATGACTTGTGAAAAGCATTACATGCGTGGCATTGAAGAAATTTTGGTTACATAAGTGAACTTATATGAAAGGTGACTTTTTTAAGCTAATGACAATACATTATCATCTCAGGATGTTTGCTGTCTGTCAGTTGAAGGTATAACTGCACATGTAAATGTGTTATCTCAAGAAAAAAAGTGCAATATAAGCTTATGTAATGCCATTTGAATCATGAATTTATATAAGCAGGTTATTTGGTAATTTGAACAGGACAGCAACTGTTAAAGAGACTCACCCACTTGATAAGTACAAATTTTTTACTACAAAGGCTGTACAGAAATTTGGCTATACTTTGTATAAGGGCAATGTCCATAATGTCTGAAATCACATGCATACTACCAATAGTCACTTGTTTTTGATGATTTCATTGTGATATTTTTTATATTTTGTACAGCCATACATTTGTATAGAAGCATGAGATCTAGTGGACAAGCAAAACCTGAATTAAACTGCAAATCTCATTAAGAAATACCCATCTCGTGCTCATGGGTTTCAGATTTCAAATTTGCTTAAGGACAGCTGTCTTGAAAGTGGGAGTTCATTTTCCGACACAAGGACTGTATTATGTGAACTCACTGAGCACTAGTGTGAAACGTCAGAAAAAAGAATATGTTACGACTCCAATATAATCAAGATTTCATTGTGAAATTTGTGATACTTTTATTGGAAAATTCTATTTTAAATAGAACAACATGGGAATGTTGCACTTTCAAGACAAAATTTGTTGTGCATTTCAAAATGTGACAGCCTCTTTAAACTTGTAAAGACAATATACATTGCATAATGAATAGTATGGTTACATAAACAAAAAATCCCACATTACCATACTTGTGACTGATCAGCATTTCTTTTTCATTCATGCATATTCATACTAAGTTTTTATTTAAGAGACATCAGATCTTCCCCAAGGCTGAGATCAATTTCAGAATCTGCTCTTAGTCAAGATATTTTGAACTTTTTTTGTCCTGTGGTCTACATCACTCATTCTTGCTGACTTATAAATTTATAGTCCTCTTCCTTTCGTGAAAGAATTTATTATATTGATGCCAACATTAGAAAGTTGGTAACCAAAAGCAATGTAATAAAGGGCAACAGAATATTTGCCTCATAGGAAAAAGACCCTAGTTTGGGACCTGTATACAACTATTACTCTAGATTTTGCAGTACTGTGGACAAGATTTTTATAAACTGAATTGTCTTGCTAGTACAGATTTTTATTAGTTCACAATAATAAGAATATCTAGTCGTATATCATTAGAAATTACCAGACTTCAAAGCTGATAAATCAAACCTTATGATCAGTCAATGTCAAGTGTTCTATCTATAAACTAATTAAATTGTGTGTAGTTTATTATTTATTAGTTAAAATTCTTTTTATATCAAAATATAAGATAAGATCTAGATGACTTAAATAATTTTTAAATATAGAGAGTCATTGTATAATTTTGTCAGTAAATCATCTTATGTAAGAAGATGAAAACAATTATTCTTTTGTTGAAAAGTTGTAGTGATTTGTTACCAGGACAACACAACTGTCTTATTCCATTCCTGCGATTTCTTGACCAAGATGTAGACTGGCTGCACAACAAAAATGTTAAGATATTGCCCAATATAGAAATATAGGCACTGGACTATTTCTGCCTTGACCCTACTGAAGTACAGATGAACAAGACTATGTTCCTACTGAAGTTTGATCTGAAGTAGAGATCTTCAGACAACTCCACTATTTCAGCTTGTATCTCTACAGAAGTTTGACAAGTATAGATCTTCAGACAACTGGACTATTTCAGGATCTATCTCTACTGAAGTAGTGACCTACAGAAAAACTGAAGAAACTCTATACAGAAGTTTTAGAGACAAAGATCTTCAAACAACTGGAGTTTTTTCAATCAATATCCCTATTGAAGGTCCAGTTATCTCAAGAATGTCCTATATGAATTATTTACCATAGACGTTAAATAAGCCATGAATTTAGCAGATGTTATATTTAAATTTTTAATTTTTCATACAAATTGTTCTTTAATTTTGATAGTTATTTAGTTACTTTGAACTAATATATATCTAAAAGATAACAATTTTAAATTTTTCAAATTTTGACTTTTGTCACTGACTTTTTTAGTTTTAAATTTTTTTCCACTCGTTGATTACAAACAAAAAATTGTTTTCAAAATTTCGATATCAATTCTGGTTTTGATGTCATTCGCTACTAAACTTTGAATTTCCAAAATTTAAAGATATTTGAAAAATTTCTTTTGCAATAAGCAAGAATTGTGCCTATAAAGATTTTGAAAAAAAAAAATTGTCAGATGTACCCGACACCTTCTCGATATGACCAACATTTGTAAAACTAAAAATGGGGCTTAGGAGTAAAGCCGATTTGTGTATTTTGGTGTCGAAAGCATCTCCGATTGATTGCGAAAAAAAAAATTGGGAGTGGATTTTTTAATTTTAGTTTTGTTATTTTTATTTCCAGTTTTATATTTTCAGTAAACGCCAATTGTTTAAAGGTTTATATCTCGTGACCTTGACCATTGGTGACCTTAAACAAAAGTTGTTGCCCTGACGAGATCTGTCTAATCAAGCGATGTTAACTTCTGGTTCTAGAGCCATTTGAAAATCGCGATTTTTATCTCTAAGGAGCTCTTACACATGACCTAATTTGCATACAAGCAAAATTTCTTTATATCCTTAATATGTGCAATCTCTCCTTTCTGAAGATATACCATACTTGATATTTTGATCAAATTTACACTTTTCAAAATTTGAAAATTTTGCTCTGACTTCTTAAGTATCTCATTTACTTAATATAATTGAATTTTTTATAACTCACAAAGTATGCAACTAATCTGAAGCATTCATTGGTATCACGTGATATTTCTGACTTCACAGGATATTGTGACCAGAAAGGAATTGTTTCTCTATACTCTCTGATATATAAAATGTTTACCATTTGATTCCAGGTATGGACAGAATCATCAGATTATGGAATCCATATGTCTTTGGGTAATTGTTATTCTGTTATTTATTCAAAATGTGAGATCAATGTTTATAAGAGTACAATTCTTGTGAATTTGGTCAGGTGATCCAAAAATTCACGTTCTTACAAAATATTGATAACTTTTGAACATTCACTGTCAAAGATTTTTCGATCACTTTCATCATTAATGATAAGTGAGTTTCTATTAAAACACCATGTATGACAATTCTCTACAATGTAAAACATATTCAATATTCTCATATTACCTCAATATAATTACAGTGGAATGTATACTATAATACTGTTATTTGATTTTCTTTCAGCAAACCAACTGCATTATTACGTGGTCACAATGCACCAATATTTTATCTGTTTATTGCTGAAGATGATAATCGTATATATAGTATATCAACAGATAAATGTATAAAGGTACAGTATTAGAAAGATATTACCACTTAAAATGCACATGAAATTTAGCCAATAAGAGTATTATATTCAACAGTGGACTTACCAGATGTCATAAATATTCAACAGAATCCCTCTATAAACTGATAAATCGATAAAACAACGTAATAAATCAAAGATTATTTATTATTTTGTATAATTACTTACTTTTATGGATTTATGAGATTACATTGGGATTCTGGGCGTTGGGTGAAAGGTGAATATATACCCTTTAACTCTTGTTGGCCAAATTCTAAAAACTAAAAACCTTGGGCAATGATAATTTTTTTGAATAAATAAAGAAATGGGATAATTCCACCACTTTCTGATAAGAGGATTGGCTCCTTTCTTGCACCTTTCAGAAAGCCTGAAGAGGTTCCTTTCCTACAGTTCTAATTTTATCTTCATCATTATTAATATATAGACCAAAACTAGATGATAATAATGTAGGGTAAATATATGTTTTTGAGAAACAGGTTGCCTGGATTATAATGACAGTATTATGTTAGGAATGTGGAGTAAAAACCTGAATGAAACTGAGTGTTTTATTGAGACATCTTGCTCCTAATGACTCATTCATAAACTAACAACAATAGTCACTTTACTATGAAATAGGATGTATCTGACATGGGTACAAATAACCTTGGGAAGATTATTAATTCGTTCAAGGACAAACATGTTGACAGGACTCTAAGATCCTTAGTTGTTATCTTTGTATAATGGATCATAATTTATAAGTCATCTCAATTGATTTTCATCCTAATATTAAGTCATCTCAACTGATTTTCATCCTAATATTAAGTCATCTCAAATGATTTTCATCCAAATATTAAGTCATCTCAAATGATTTTCATCCAAATATTAAGTCATTTCAATTGATTTTCATCCTAATATTAAGTCATCTCAAATGATTTTCATCCTAATATTAAGTCATCTCAAATGATTTTCATCCAAATATTAAGTCATCTCAATTGATTTTTATTCAAATATTAAGTCATCTCAATTGATTTTCATCCAAATATTAAGTCATCTCAATTGGTTTTCATCCAAATATTAAGTCATCTTAATTGATTTTTGTCCAAATATTAAGTCATCTCAATTGATTTTCATCCAAATATTAAGTGATCTCAAATGATTTTCATCCAAATATTAAGTCATCTCAATTGATTTTTATCCAAATATTAAGTCATCTCAATTGATTTTTGTCCAAATATTAAGTCATCTCAATTGATTTCAAATCTTAAGTCATCTCAATTGATTTCAAATCTTAAGTCATCTCAATTGATTTCAAATATTAAGTCATCTCAATTGATTTTTGTCCAAATATTAAGTCATCTCAATTGATTTTTATCCAAATATTAAGTCATCTCAATTGATTTCAAATATTAAGTCATCTCAATTGATTTTTATCCAAATATTAAGTCATCTCAATTGATTGCAAATCTTAAGTCATCTCAATTGATTTTTGTCCAAATATTAAGTCATCTCAATTGATTTTTATCCAAATATTAAGTCATCTCAAATGATTTCAAATATTAAGTCATCTCAATTGATTTCAAATATTAAGTCATCTCAATTGATTTTTGTCCAAATATTAAGTCATCTCAATTGATTTTTGTCCAAATATTAAGTCATCTCAATTGATTTCAAATATTAAGTCATCTCAATTGATTTTTATCCAAATAATTAAGTCATCTCAATTGATTTCAAATATTAAGTCATCTCAATTGATTTCAAATATTAAGTCATCTCAATTGATTTTTATCCAAATATTAAGTCATCTCAATTGATTGCAAATCTTAAGTCATCTCAATTTCCTTTCAATCATGTTAAGTCATTTTAAGTGCCTGTCCAATTTTTATATTGAATCTTTTTTCAGGTATGGGACATCCAAGATCATAATTGTTTGGTCACCATTCGACCTAAAAGTCATAAAATTCGAGGAGATTTACAATCTATACATTATTCCTATGCATCTAAAGCATTATCTGTAGCTACAGACCAAATGGCAATATTACCACTTCGTCTCCGGTAGGAATATTTCAGTTATTTAGGTTTGGTTTAAAACAATAGTAAATTAGATTTCTTAAATTTCACTGACACAAATAGCAAACTGCAAATATTGTGGATGTCCAGGAAAGATCAATGTATAGAGGCTTTGCTAAGGACCAGCTGGTAGAAAGGATCCTTGTTAAGTTAAAGGGGCAATATGCAAAATTGTCATTATCAAAAATGTTGTAAATTATACCTGAAAATTTTTTAAGATATGTTACTTACATGTATGTATATAGTTGCTCAATTAGTTGGTCAGTTGAATTAGTTTTAAAAGGGTTAGATAAAAACAAATTGAACAAGTTGTTAATTAAGCAGCTTGAACTAGTTTTGGTAGAAAACTTTAGGAAAACGTAGAGGAGACATATTTCTCTACAATAAGGTCTATAATAACACCTCCCAAATAGTTTCACAAACTTAAAAAGTTTATGTGACAGTTTTAAAATTTAATACTTAAAAACTTAACGACAGGATTTTTTTGGTTAAAACTCCAGTGACACTTTTCTCTAGAATTTGATATACAGGTTTCATAAATTTTTACAAAAATTTAATTCAACCTACAAAAAAGAAAAAAAGAAAACCTCTTTAAGATGCTATTTTTTATACCTAAACCATCCCTTTTAATGTTACATCAACTTAAGGTGCCAAAAACTGGTTATATTTATGAACACTAAAAGTGGGTTAAAGCATCCAGTACAAAAGCGTCAAGGTTGTCAAGAGGCAGTAATAGCTGTTTAAATAGTTTAATTCACTTGGAGCACTATTGCACTAAGCTTTGTTTCATTTTTGATCATTTCTCCATCATGACAGATGAGGAAATGTCTGTCAAAAAACCTGATCTAGGCTCAGTGCCCCCCCCCCAATTCCCCCTCACTCAGTGCCCCCTGCCCTCCCTGTTAATGAAATCCTGGCTATGCCATTGTCTGGACTCATTCAATGTGTGGTCCAAGGGAGATAATAAATTCTATAAGTATAGTTATGAGTAAAATATCAGAATATAATCCTAGTGTGGATTTATATAATACAATAAGTGTCAGCTCTGCATGTAAATTTTTTTAGGCATGTCAAAATATTCTGCTGTAGGAAAATTTGATTTCATGGGTTATCAAATTATTAAAATATTTCCGCCAAACAGCTGATTGCAGAATTAATTAACTGACAGTTGTTCAAATACATAAATTATATCCACTTCAGCAAATTAGTAATCATAATGATTCCTAATATACATATTTTTTTTTTGCTGTTTCAGTCCAGTATTACATGCTGATATGGTGATCACACACAAAGAACCTGTCACATGTTGTAAATATAATACCAGTTTTAAACAAGTAGTCACATGTTCCGAGGGGTCAGTAATTAAACTGTGGGATCTAGAAACTGGTACTGCTATATTTGAATATGGTGATGCTCACGGTGATAATGCTATAACTTGTATGACTTTCGATAGTACAGGTAGAAGGTAGGTGGTCCATTTTGTAGAAGACTTGCTTTCAACTTCCCAATTCCAATAACAAACCTGAACAAAGTAAGTGAACTCACCTAAAGGATGGAAAGAATATGTACAGACTAAATTTACAAGAGCTCAACTAATTCTGTTTAATTTTAATACAAAATATACCATTATGGAAAACTTGTTTGAAAATAAGATTAAAAGTAAGTCTATAAAGAAAAACAAAATTGAATTATTCAGGCAATGAAAATAAATCTCTTTTGATTGTTAATATTTTTATGATTATGATTAGAATTAGAATTATTATTGATTATTACTATGACTCTTATGATTAATAAGATAAGAAATATAATAATTATGATTCTAAAGGTCAACAATATTATTAGAATTATTATTGATTATTATGATTATTATTGATATTATGATTATTATTGATTATTATGATTATTATTGATTATTATGATTATTATGATTTGAGAATATACTTTACCTTTGTTAAATTAATCATGTCTAAAAGGGACAGGTGCACCATTTTTTTACCAATCATATCTTAGTCTCAGAAACAGTATATTTTTAGCTAAGTCCATCAGTAATATTGTTCACAGTAGTTCAGTGTCAAAATTTGAACCTTCAAATTCATGTGTGTCCAGTCCTAGTGTCCAGGATTATCTGCTTTTGAAAGTTTAAAAGACAAGTCATCTTGAGACACATATATTATAGAAAAGACATCTAAAGAAATTGAATATTTTTGAAGGAATTATGCCATTTTCGTACACTTCTAGAACTGCAGAAGACTATTTACATATATACAAGACTCAAATCAACCCTGTAAATGACTCATCTGTCCCTTTAATTTTTTTTTTTTTATTATTATCTGTAGATTAATAACTGGGGGCAGAGATGGTAGATTAAAAATCTGGAATTATAACAATGGACATTGTCTCAAAGTTTTTGAAAAAGGTAAATTGACTGAAAATTTTATATTTTTGTTTTTGTTACATTTCAATATATTAATTTGTACCCATGCTACAAAATGATGATCCCAGCTTGAGTATGGCTGTATTTGCGAAAGCTCCAGCTGGTATACCATAGTTCAAGTATCTTCAAAATAATTTATTTTTTTCAGAGAAGCGTAATGAAGAGATTTGTGATGTAACATTTATTGAGATTAATAGGAATCGGTATGTGATATCAGTTGGTTGGGATAAACGTGTTAATATATATTGTGATAACCAATCAGATAGTAATATACATCATGTACAACATCCACAACCTTATTGGGCTGATGATGCTGTAAGTATTTCCTCATCATGGCACCCAATATTAGTAATAAATAGTCTAACTATTTGAAATTGAACCAATTGTTGGTAGTTGTAGTAGAATCTGAATCAGTTGGATGGTTTGGTAATGTCAGACTTAAAAATAAATAAGTTCCAAATTTGCTTATTTTAATGTCTTTTGATACTAAAACTAAATATCTCTAGCAAATTGTTGCAAACTTAGTTGCACTAAAGCCAGTTAGACCAAATTGTTGCTTTCAGAAGACAGCTTGACTTTCTATCCCTTTTGTTTTGTATTTATCTTAGTACTCGGTTCTCTGCCTTATCTTGTGTGCTTTTTCATATGTAGCATTCCTGGTACGCTGTAGTTGGGTATAAACTAGATAAAAGGGTGAATAGTCAACTAATATATTGACACAGCTTGATGGAATAATATTAGTTGTCAACTAATAGTTTACATTGATCTCTCAAAATTGTTTAAAAGGTCTCCAAGGTAATTGCTGTGGTGTTTAAATTTACCATCAGTTGGAACCAGGAATATGCGAAGATCAGATCTTATAAAATTTTGTTATTCCTTCAGAAAAATGGTCATAAAGAAGATATATTATCTGTTGCTCAGAGTCCACCTAATTTACTGGCTACAGCTAGTTATGATGGGGAGGTGATTGTATGGAATATGGTGTCTGGTCATATCTTCTGTCATCTAATACCACCTTCACCAAAACACTATACTGATCAGTCATGTAAGTTGATTTTTATAAGAATGAGGAGGAAACAGGGCTGTTGATTTGGCTCTATTTTCCAGACCTGGTTGGCAGGGAAACTCACATGTCTGATGATCAATATCAGCCATTACATGTTATTCATTGAAGATATTGTCATTTAAAGATGGGTTCCCTTATTTTCATTTATGAAAATGAAAATGCTAATACTTATATGAATAGAAAGTAGAGGTGTTCTACTGACTTGGAAAAATACCAGTTTGTCTCACATGTCCATAATTGATTCATAATTAGCTAAAGAGAATTACCAGCAGAATTCCCATGAGTGACTGATCAACAACGGTCAAATGGTCTTTTTTTGTTATCCAGATTGTACATACATGGACATTTATGATTGGTTAAAACTCTTAATTACATGCAATATAAGAAAATATTGATATGATTAATAATACATAATAATTCATTAGTAACACCAATTAATCAAATAGTTTGCTTAGTCGACAGTAACAAATAAGGAAACCCATCTTTAACGTCTGAAATCACTAATGGGATAAATAGCCATCAACCTCTGTGGGTAATACAATGACCTAATTACCTACTGTTATCTGATAATGATTCACACAGTGGAAATGTAGCCCAGTCTGCTGTAGCATTAACATTTTAATTACTGGATTATATCAAGAAAATGATGGTCATGGGTTCTGTTCTCAATTTGCTTTCTGCAGTTTAATGACCAAGGACAAGGTTATGTGCTGGCATGTACAAACTTCTAGTTTAAACCTGCATCATTTATTTTCAGTGGATGGTGATTTAAGTATTAATAAAATTTTGTTCCTGTCAACAAGAGCCTATAAAAAGGATGCTGCCACATTAGTAGCTAGTGGTCCACGTGCTAATATTCATTTCTGGAATGTGTTTCAAGGCGGCAAACTTATGGCTCAATTTTCTGGGGTAATTATGTCTCTTTTTTAGACAAATTCTTGTTTTAGATAATTCTCTGTATTTTTTCTTTCTGATTTTGCAGCTAAATTTCATAGCTTTGAAATCAAAATTGGTATAGAAACCAGTGGAAAACCAGAATCCTGCAAGCTTTTTTTTCTGGTTAAGACAAATTTCAAGAAATGACAATGATAAAAAAATATAAAATCTAAGCCTAATGGTTTGATGATTTTTTTCAGTCTAAAATAGAAGGTGCAATGGTTAGTCGAATGGTAGTTAACCAAGATAATAGTCATTTGTATACTAGTGATAGTTTTGGTTTTATTTATGTTTGGTGTATCAAAGACTATTGTGTCAATAGATTAGAGCCTAATCCACCAGAATGTAAGTCGTTAATAGTTAAAAATTTCAAAGTTTGGCTGCAGCAGTTTTGACTGTTAAAAATGAAAGTGTTTCATTGATCCGAATGTTTTGTTGAGACAGACAACTTAAAGCTTGGGATCTAATGTTTTGTTCTTGATGTTTTCACAACAGAAAAACTGTGTATAGAAACATCTGGATCTGTTTTTTTATCAGATTGACTTGGTACAGGATAAGAATAAAATAAATCCTTGGAGATGTCTTCAAAGTAAAAATCAGATAACAGGTGCATCTATGTATCAGTCAGTATGAATAAATATCAATGAATTTTGAATTGAATAGTGTAGTTCTGACAAAGTAGCATTTGGATACAGTTCATAGATGTTAAAAAACCTCTGAAATCATAAAAAAAAAATGGCTAAATTGTGCTGTCCTGGCGAAAAAAAATACTCCTCATTGTAGAGTGTAAGACATACTCACTTCTCTCATACATGGTTGCTGGTCCTTACAATAATAATTAGACAGACATTGTTGGTAACATGATCCCATGTTTGGGACTATTTTTGATATGTTAACAGAGATTGAAGGGACTACAAAGATAACTCTGTATGAGAGACTAAAGTTGGGTGTGCAGAATAATATATTGTAAGATTTGTTTTACTTTGTTGGAGTTATTATTTGATTCCTAATTATTTACAGTATTATATTCATGGAGAGGACATATTGAAGGTGTTACGTGTATTGATTTAGTTGAGGAACAGAAGATATTGTTAACATCCTCTTCTGATTGTACAGTTAGATTGTGGAATTTACAGGGCCATTATATCGGTATGTGTCTCAACTTCCTCAATATAGAATTTTATGTAAATGTGATTTGCATTTTATAAGTTCTCAAAATTTCAGATTCCATGATTTGTAGACTTCCAATGTGAAGGAATTACAGTGAGACAGTTTGTCACCTTTTATGCAACTGATGCAAATAGATTGTAAAGAGATTTTCAAAATTTTTTTTATTTATCCATCAATTTGCACTATTCCAATTCTCAATCAGACGTCTGTGGCTCCTGGAATACCACTAAAAGTAAGAGTTTAATGACGTCACTAATCCCGAAATTTGCTTTTTTACATAAAGGGTAAAAAAAACTGCATTTTAAACGCGCATATATGTATTTTACTTGTAGACCTACTAGCTTAGACAATGTAAGATGATGACCTGCATTTTTTTCTTTGGTTCCAGGAACACTAGGTCAACCAGATAGTTGGGATATTCATAATCCCTCTACATATCAACATCCCATGGTACCATATGATGTACTAATAGATCCTGCCAGTCTACCAGCACATCCCATATTAGCAGAGAAACAAACTACCCATGATATTATTCATGAAGATTCTGTCAAAGATGAAGAGGTATAGTTTACTTTTGGAATCTTTTTTATTAATTAAAGTTTTATATTTGAATTAAGCAGGCAAACTATGTTAATTGATATCCATTCTTGAGTTTCTGAATAAACTTTAGGGATAGGAAAAAGGCATGAAGTGTCATCACTTAAACATACATTGATAAAAAATAATTGACTGAGTATGTTCACATAAAGCACATCTTTGATTTGCACTAGTGATTGATCTTGAGAAGTCTGTTACAAAAATCTCATGAGCCAACATCTGTGGTATGTAGCTAGTGTTAGATGTTCAGAAGTTTAATCTGGCTGACAGAAAAATTGGTCAAAAGACAAAAATACTAGGGGTAATTGCATGTCAGATGTTTATTTAGGTTTGAATTGTGACATTAAAAACCCTTTGTATGGCATCATTTTTTCCTTGTGCATTTTATATAATAAACAGGCTAACTTTCTATGCTGTTTTTCTTATATTTACAAGTTCTCTTACAGGAAGATGTCAAGAGTCCACCAATAACTTTCGGTCAGTTTCAACAGTTTCATATCTCAGATGAGGCCATAGCTGACCAATTAAAAACTAAACATTATAAAAAGGGTACAGGAAAGAGGTATATTTAAAGTATTTTATTGTATTTTTAACTTTTGGAAGGGGATAATGAGTTGACAAACACATTTGCAGAAGATAACTAGGTGTTAGAGTTTATTTTTGTGCATCAATATCTACTAGTACAAGTATTTGATATTTATCAATGTGGTTTTTCAGGCAAAGACATGAGAAGATGAAACCAATAAAAATAGATCGTGGTGGACCCAGTGAATATCAGATGTTAAAATGTTTTGATTTGAAAGAGACACCTCACATCAACCCTCCCTCAATCAAAACAAATAAAGATGATCCTTTTGAGTTTTATGTTGAATGAATTGCATTTAAATTGTTGATATATTGTTTTTAAGTTTACATTTGTTGAAAGACATTTTCAATTTTTGAATGTCACCAAATCCTTATGGGACAATACATTACTATTGATTCACAATAAGTTGTCACAATATGAATTCTTATTCTAAGTTATAACATCTTACTTTGAATAGCATAATATGAGAGTGATAAATGGCAATAAATCTTGGTATAAATAGTATTATCAATTTACATGTCGTCAAAGAATTTAGTTACTTATGATCAATGTTTATGACATTTGTTGAAAATGATTAAGTATGATTCAATTTTATTTAAACGTGGGTTTAACCAAATATTTCCTAGCTCAAGTAATGGATGTGACAGAATCTCTCAGATGTTTTGTTCCAAGTCACAATGTCAAATATGTACGTAGAATAACATGTGATATTTTGAGTTTTTAAATTTCTATCTGTGATATAAACAATTCTGTTCTTAATTCCTCCTGAAAATAATAAAAGACTTTAAGGAATTGCTTCTCCTAATTTCTGTTTAAAAATTTCAACTTTTTTATACATGCAAATACATGCATTTGGAGCTTTGGAGCTCTTTAAGCCCTTTGCCAAGGTATAAATTAGATGAAACTTATCCTTAAAGTCATTTTACACTCTGACCAGTATTAGAATTCCTGAAAATGTTTTGTTAAATTTTATTGTATTTATTTATTGTTTGTATTAAAACAAGATGTTTGATTTTTATTATGTTTTATTGTTGACACATCTCAATTATCATTCAATACATCTGGTTTGAAAATGGGGGTTAATATTTTGACTTGGAATATTAATGTAAGTTAGCTTTGGACTGGAACAGACAGAGCTGATCTTTTATTACCCCACACGTTTTAAAAATAAAGTCCTCCACCAGAGCTGTTAAATTGTGAATAGAGAAAATGACCATCAAATTTGGATAGCTGACATGGTGCTATTCCACAAATAAAAGATAGCTTGCTGGGGAAAATAACATATATGACAACTGAAAACTAATAGAACGACTATCATTATTTTATCTCCATCGTTCGAAATATGAATGACAAAAAGACAATTTTGGCGGCAAAATTGATAACCTAGAGATATTTTGATGCCTCTGCAGCAATTTTGGCAATTGATGTGGACACAATACAGAGATGGCAATGAAGTCATTAAGATTTTTCGAATCCAAGAAGAATCAGGTGGGGGAAAATTTCTGAAAATAAAGAGCTGTTTTCATAGAACTGTGGAATCAAGGGCCATAACTTGCATTATAATAAAAATGTATTACCAATATTTATATTTTTGAATTACGATAATGTGCATCCTTTTGTAGGGAAAGAAGAAGGTATCATTCAGATCAGTAAAGAACTAGGCTGTATTAATGTGACTCTTATTAAAAGAATTTAATCAAGTTGGGCCTAGGCCTATAACTTGTCAAACACATTTCAAAGAATAAGAATAGGTTTCATTCCGAAAATGAAACAAATAAACTTCAAGGCCTATCTTATCTATGTCTGTATTAGCAAATGATGTAGAAAGCTCAACATAAATTTGACGTCGAAATCTTTTGTACGATACTCGGACTAATTGACACAGCGGGTAGATGACAAGTTAACGTTCGCTTCCAGCGGATGCTGATATCGCGGAATATAGCGTTCTATTTATAGTCCTACCTGAGTGATCTAAAATAGTGACTGTTAGTCATCATAGTGGCACCATTTTGTTAATTTTGAAAATCTCTCTAAGAATACCAAAGACAACTAGCATAAAGAATGAGTGACGTGGGCTAGGACATGTGAAAACCAAATTGTAAACACTTGGATTTCAAAAGCAGACGATACTTCACATTTCAACGACCCAAGTCAACGATTACGATATAGATTCAACCACAGGGGCTTAAAGGTAAGGCAAATGTTAGGCCTAAGCCACTTTCACAATTTCGAATGATTGCTTTACGCTGTTGCCAATCATTTGTATCAACCAAAATAGCTTACAAGCGTACTTTCTGGGACTTTTGGTAAGGTATATTTCACACTTTTGATTTCTAAAAATAGAAATTGACATTAGAACATTTTACGCCTTTAGTCCGAAACATAGTACATAGCATACTTAGATAGCTGTGTGATAATCGCAGAACAGATTTGTTTGGGATTAATGCTCATAAGATTAAGTCTGTATTGGGGTAATATTAAAGGATATCCTATGGAATTGTTTTGATTGTGCGGATTTTTACCATCCCCATACCCCCCCCCCCCC
>NW_008709781.1:1221722-1288625 GCF_000327385.1 Lottia gigantea | reverse complement strand
ACCACATACATAGAATTGCATTGTCTTTTCAGGATGTCAAATGTCAATCAATGGCAAGCAGAACTTTTAGCAGGAGTAGAGGTAATACCAAATACTGGAGCAGTACCGGCAACATTAACAATCCGAAACCCACAAGCTTATTCCATAATACCAGGACCAAACAGTGAAATATGGGTAGCAGCCGTCGAGATTGGAAGAGGGCGGGTACTAGTAGTTGGTCATGAAGGTTACCTTACTGATTTCACCAAGGTAAATAGCAAAGAAGTTCTTGCACAACTACACTTGAACATAAAATTATGGCTTACACGAGGTCAATTTAATAACAACCGAGAAATTGGAATTCTGGGCAATCCACATGTGTCTAGGAACTCACTCCCACGATTCAAGATCTTAATTTGGAATGGAGCAGATGATACACAAGTCTCATCAGACGATCTTCTTCAGTACGTTCACGGTGGAGGCAGTGTTGTTCATTGTGCGTGTGCTTGGGGCTGGCTGCAACTACGTCCCGATAAGTCTCTGAATGATATGCCATTTAAACATTTTTTGGATAATATCGGCATTTCTTACAATAATGCAGCAGTATTTCTTCCTGAAGAAGGTCTTCCAATTGCCCATCTTGTGCCTTCAAATATTCAATATAAGAAGTTGAATCAAGCATCACAACCAGCATTGAGTTGTCAAATTAATGATCGGAGCGCAGATCAATGGCGACAAGAAATATTGCGAGGAGTGTCCAAAATTCCACATACTGGCGCTGTTCCTGGAAGTCTTGTAGTATTTGGAGATTCTTGTCGGGCCATTCTCTCTGGTACGAACCCCATTGACGTCTGGATAGCTGCAGCTGAATTGGGCGAGGGGAGAGTTATGGTTGTTGCTCATGAAGGGTATTTAGCACAATTTAATGGTCAACATTCAGATGGAAACCTACAAACTCTTCATCGTAACATGAGAAACTGGTTAACTCGTGCAAATAATCCAGAAGTAATTTATGCAGACTCTCGTAAAAGACCGTTAAATCCAAAAAATGGAACGATTCTTGTTTGGTCAGGACAAAACAATGTATCGTTTACAAATGATGAAGTTCTTAATTTCGTTATTTCTGGGGGCGCTTTTGTACACACGATGTGTCCATGGGGCTGGCTAATGGGCCATAAAGGAAAATCGTTTGATGATCAACCATTCGATCCGGTTTTAGATGCTGTTGGCATAGGGTATACCAAACGATACGTTGAGATACCAGCAGATGGATTAGATGTTCAATCGTGCTGTTCTTCTGAGCAATGCCATCTTGGACGAGCCGTTGACGCTAGTATAGGTGACGCCCGTGCCTTGTCACAAGTTGGAGAATCGCTTCAACTTCTTTCGGAACTGACAGATAAGAAGTTGCACATGTTTTCAGGAAAATTGAGTAAATTGTCTGGAGTTTTGGAATCGACTGACATCGATTATGTTCCTTCTGAGCATTGTCCTGTGAAATCGTCTGAAGGAAAGGCTTTGATTGGTCTCTGTGAGACGCTGAATAAGATGGGAAAAGTCAATCAAATTTTACCTGGTATTGCTAATTTTCCTGGTGATTTTGAAAGTACACCATCAAAGACTTCTGTTACTTTGACTTTATCATCCTACCAAGAGGATGTCCACCCAACGGGTTATTATGTTCAGGCTGGTGATTCTTTAGCAGTTTCCGTCTTGTCTCAGAATGGTAAAGGTTGGACAGTTCAGATTGGAGCTCACTCAGATTGCTTGTCTGGACAATCAGAACTGAAACGATGGCCGAATGTTGTATGTTGTAAGCCATTAAACGAGCAGTGTACTATTGTAAAGGCGACGTTTGGTGGATTGGTGTATTTTACAAGTCCAAGTAATCAACAGTCAATCACTGTACAACTAGATAATGTGATACAGGCGCCATTATTTGACTTAACTTTACCAACGACAATAGAGCAATGGAATGGAAGACGACAAGCACCAGGTCTGTGGGCCGATATCTGCAGCGAGTTCCTTATAATAACACTGCCATCTAAAAGTATAAGGAACTTAGACGGACCAGTTTCAGTCATGAAGAAATGGGATGAAGTTCTTAAAGCACATTTTCATCTGAAAGGAATTGATATTCGAAACCACAGAAAGCAATGGCTGGTTACAGATGTCCAGCCATCAGCTGGTTACATGCATAGTGGATACCCAGTTGTTACTCATCTAGATGTTGCAAATCCTTCTCATGAATTTTTTCTTCTTAATTCACATAATTTAAACACAAAAGGTTCATGGGGAGTATTTCACGAGTTTGGGCATAACATGCAGGAAGGTGTTTGGACATTTCCAGGAACGACAGAAGTCACTGTTAATATTTTCACTCTCCATGCTATGGATACATTGATAGGTAAAAGACCAATTGTACACGAATGGTTACAAAACCAAATGAGCAATGCCAAGAGATACCTATATCACAACGACCAAAACTACTCTCATTGGAAGTCAGACCCTGGTATTGCTCTTTTTATTTATGCGCAGATAGCACATCATTTAGGCTGGGGTGTATTTAAAGAGGTCTTCAGGAGATACGGAAGAATGAATCCTTCGTCTTATCCAAACAAAGAGAATGACCAAATTGATCTGTGGTATACTTTACTCTCCGAAGTTTCGCAACTTAACCTTGCTTCTTTAGTAGATTTCTGGAAAATACCACTGTCTGACAAAGCCCGAAGAGAAATGAGTAAATTTCAGCCTTTCCTACCAGATGATGACGTGATGCGGATGGCTCCAGAGCGAACACATATGATCCTGGCGAAATACCATAGTAATTGCCTCAGACAACCAGCGTACATTGTAAAAGATGACTTCAACACAGAATTAGGCCCAGTTCCACCCATGCCTCGATTACGTTGCCTTTAAACAGAAATTTTAAATATTATGTATTGCTCAGATTGAGCAGATTTGTAGACTCTTATATGCATCATTTATTTAATCCAATATTTATGTTTTTCTCTTGTCGTAACATATTATGATAAAAAGTGAAATATTTGCTAGCATTTAATATTTGTATTTACCAAAATGAGAATTTTAAAAACTGGGGATTGTGTCAACTCACTTTCTAAATTTCAAATTATGTTTTGTTTTTTATCATTCTCTGGCATTTAAACTCGCCCCCCCCCCCTCTCCCAAATTGTCCAATGTGCATGTTATCAATATATCTTCAGGTAGGTAGGTAGATGACGAGTTAACGTTCGCTTCCAGTGGATGCTGATATCGCAAACTAGGTAGTTGTTGGTAGTCGTAGTAGTTGGTAATTGGATTGGATCAAATTGGATGATTCGGTGTTGTTGGTTTGGTTGTTGATAATATATTTTCAATTTCATGGCAAATTAAATACATCGATCTACACCCTGAAGGAGGACAAAATTTGTTCTGTATTTTCAGCTTGATTTAGAAATTTGAGCACAAGGAGCTATGACAGGAGTCATTTTACTGACAGGTTCTTCAGAGTTTGTCAATTTCCATTCCAATAATGGGTTCCTTTTCCAAGTTGTTTTTGTATATATTTTTTTTAAATTTCTTATAGTCAAGACAGGTATCATATATCATTATGTTATGAGCAATTTATCTGAGACTATTCCGAATATTAGACGCACCTGATAGTAACCTCGACTTCATACTAAGTTTGGGCGACATGTTGGAAGTTCGTCTGCAAGTTTTGGATAAGTTAAGCTAATAGGTAAACACTTTACTATTTACTCCAATTGAGCAATGAACTTAATTTCTTATTTTTGAAAAGTAAAGTCGTATTTTGTAAAATGAATCAATCGACTTGAGATTTATTTTTAGAATGACGTGTCAGCAAACCGCGTGCTCTTTCTTGTAGGCTAGTCCGAAACCCCCGAACAAACTATTTGGATAGATTCAAGACACAATTTCGTACATCGTGCATTTGCTAAGACTTGTAATCGCCCATTAATTTTTATTATCACATTTTAAGCAAATATTTCCAGTTTGTTCAGCTGTTACGCAGAATGTGTCAAGTTTTCCCCTTCCTTTTTGTACGAATGAAAAGCACGCACGTGCATCTCATGAAAAAGATGTGAAGTCATTCTAAGACTATTTTGAATCTGAAATTCAAATAAAGCAGCCTAACCAGAAAAATTCAATTCGAAAGGTAGGCCTAATAGGAACTCAAAATTGTACTGTTTTGTTTTCAGATATGAACATGGACTTATTTTATCTTGCTCATTAGAGTCATCATGGATCAAAATGTTGGTTCTCCTAAATCCTCATATGTGCATTCACAGGTTGGGTGTGGATCGACTGCATGTCCACCCATAGAAGGCTCTCCTGTTTATTTTAATATTGAAGATGTCAGAGCTCATGACCTTGTGCAGAAAGCCTTAGAGTTGGCCAGTGTCAGTCCTTACAAGATCAATCGGCACAGCGGACATTATTCTGCGCAACCACCCGAGGATGTTTGTGAAATGGAACATGAAGGTTCCACATTAACAGAGAATGTGAAATACACTTTTCTGAAACCGAATAAGAACCATTTGAATGATTCGATCACCCAAAACATTGAAATCCATGATTTTGTAGACCACAGGTTCGATAATGCGCTCGAAGTGAGTTGTAGTGAACTGAAGACAAATAAATATGCCAAAACTAGCAACCACGAAAATGTGTCAAATATTTCAGGAGCGTGTTCTACTCCAAACAATATTTACCCTGGAAATGATGATATTTGCATGCCTCTTTCTTCTAATCTATCATTACCAACTGATTCACATTCCCATACTTCCGGTATGCCAATGGTGATTACGTCCAATCAAGGCCAAGTGTCGGTAATTAGGCCTATGCCAGTGACATCTGTTTTTCAGTCCGAGCTGAAATGCTCTTCAAGGACAGAACTGCGCCCAATTTCCTTCCTTCAGCGACTAACTCGAAAAACGAGCCAACCAGTATCCGAATCTTATAATTCCATTTCCGATCCATCTGAAGAATCTCTTGTAAGCTTGATAGATTCTGTGAATGAATATTCTGAAAGCCAGGCAAGGTGCATATCTGATTTAGCTCCTTCTGAGACGTCACCGATAAAGCATGGCTCATTTGACCTCCTGGCTACCAGTATGTCACCACAGTCAACACCAGAAACTCACAAGAAGACAACAGGAAGATCAAGCTTGGAGACAATGGAATGCAGGGTTTGTCATAAGCGAGTGTCGATTTTGTCTCTCAAGATTCACATGAAAAAACATTCCAGAGAAAAAACACTCAAAACATTATTTGATCAGACTGATAAACCAAGTACCAGCCGTCTCTCAGATTATAAAGCCAAAACGAAGGTTACTCATCAACCCAAAAGATATATTTGTCCTATATGCCGTAAAAGATTCACACGCAGTAGTTATTTAAGAATTCATGCACGTATCCACACGGGAGAAACGCCCTTCTCATGCTCCATGTGTAACAAGAAATTTAGATACAAGCGTTCTCTCATTGAACATGTTGCCGACCATAAACAAATAAAACTTTATCACTGCAACATTTGCGACAAAGAATATAGTCGCCAGAGTGGCTTTGATGCTCACAGACGAAATCATAGGCAAGATGACGACGCTATTCCAAAGAAGGATATTGTAGTTACTGTTAAAAAGGCTGTTCCCACCCTTAATACAACAGTTCCCTTGAATGCTGATAATGATTTTGCAGTTGAAGTAGGTACCGCACTCGATTCACAGAATTTATATTTGAAGAAAAGACTAAGCTTTACATGTTCTATCTGCAAAAAACACTTTGCAAAAGAACATTTGATACGTACCCATATTAAAAGTCATGAACTTGATGTGAATCAAAGTTACACCTGTTCTTTGTGTGCTGAGAAACTACCTTCTGTGAATGCATTAAAATCACATGTTGTTCAGCACGCTGTCGATATGTACAATACGAGTTTGGCTACCGCGTTTGTACCAGATTGTAGCACAAAGCAAGTAACAAGAGGTATTTCAAGTCATTCTGCGGAAGCGATCACTAACCTACAATATACATCAGATACTATTAATTCGTCTAGCCCAAAATCCAGTATCGAAGTTGACTCTGAAACTAAAACACTTAGTAGTCGTAAAGAGAAAACTATTAATGAGCATGTTAAACCGACTAAATTAAGTAATAGAATCCGGAATAGAAAATCGAGCCCAACTAAAAAACTTGTGCCATTTGTGGGGAAATTCCTTGCTTCAGAAGACTATGACCTTGATTGTGCTGTTAACAGAGAAACTCAAGTTACTGGTGATTCCCATGTATGGTCTGATGATGATGCTAGCAGCAGTTACGATGACGGAGGTGGAAGTGTTATATTTTGTAGTGAATGTGGTAAGGTGTTGAAGTCTGAACGACAGTTAACTCTCCATCTGAAAACACACAACCCTTCAAAATTCGTTTGTAAAGAATGTGGACGTGATTATAAGACTCAGTATAATTACCAGAAACACTTGACGTGGCATGAAACAAAACACGAAATAAAGGCAAAGAGGAATAGAAGAGCTGATTGTGAAATATGTGCCAAATCTGTTCGTGCAGATTGTATGAAAAACCACATCAGAACTCATACAGGTAAGTATCAATCTCTCATACGGAGTTGTCGTTACTTGGAGTCCCTTGGCACCAACAACTCTGCATGAGAGATTTGGTTTGAATTTGTACATTTAATTTTCACTTTGAGTTGAAAGACAGGCTTTGCTTAATCATCTGGACCACATTTCTCAAAAACTCTTTCCAAAAATTGAAATCGCAAACGTTTTGGTGAGGAGACCAGAAATTACTTAAAATGCCTACATACAAGCTATCAGGGACACAGGGTTTAGTGAGGCCTCAAATGCAGTCGATATTATGTTTGAAATTTAAAAGGATATCCTGGTGGATGATATCAAAAAATTGTATCAAATTGGAAGAACATTTCCTAACGCATTCGTTTGGTGTCATCTGCGTTTAAAATTGCTCATATCGCTTCAATTCGAGACTTGTTTAGTTACTCGTTAATTTGGATTTCCTTAAATAGTTTGTTTTTTTTGGACGCCTTAAATCTTTGGTTTATTTACTCATCCTTACGGGATTGCTTCATTGCTGTGTGGTTAGGGTCTATTTATTGGTGTACATTTTCTCAACTGTTTCAGGGGAAAGACCATTTCAATGTGATTATTGTGGTGCAACGTTTAAACAAGGCACTCATTTGAAGACTCACATTAAAATCCATACCGGGGAGAAACCTTACCAATGTATTTATTGTGGACAAGTGTTCAGAAAGACTGGTAATCTGGTTGTCCACATGAGGAATCATACAGGTATTTACTTGCCCAATAGAATATACACATCTTTGTATCCTTATACAGTAGAATGGTATGGCAACAAATGAAGGAAAACAGAGAATGTATCAAAATTCAGCATGTCCGGGTTGCAAATTCTTTTCAATGGTCTGATTATCGGGTACATTTATTGCTTCTGTACGTACTATTTCGTAAGGATTTGCGTCAGTGAAGTCATAATCTATTTATCTGAAATTCGTCTAGATATTGCAATTGTGAAAGTATTTAACATACCCCATACATTTCAGGAGAGAAACCATATAAATGTAATGTGTGTAATGAAAGTTTTAAACATCTAGCTATTTATAAAGAACATTTAGCATCACATCGTGGAGTGTCTTTGTACCAGTGTGAATTTTGTGGACATAAATACAAGAGTCGTAGTGGATATGACTGTCACAAACGTCGAAACCACAAGAAAGATGCCCTTTTTAAGTGCTACAGTTGTGGTGTGATTTATAAAACGTCTAAAGAAGTTATGGCATGCACATGTTCCGACGATACTACTTCAAGGAACAAGTGTTCCATAGATGCGCCTTCACTACGTTCTGATACTGAAGTGGTCGCTATGAACGACACCATTCCTCCATCCCAATCTCCAAATCATACCGATGCACCTATGTCATTAATTTATTCAAATATGATGGGTATGTTAAATCAACCAGCACATATTGAAAATGAGATAATTCTACCTTCTTTTCAGCACTAGACCTAGATGTACATAAGCTTTCTCATTGTCTCAAAGAAAGGCAGAAAGTAAATTGAAACGAGGGATTAACAATTTTATATCTCAAGATTAGATAGAAATAGCTTCATGTTAGTGCAATACGTTTTACTTGACAAGTAGTTAAGGCAAAGTAATTATTTAGTTCTTTTTTATACCCGAGTTTCGGTTTTTGTTGTTTCAAATGATTAACCTGTTTTGTACTTTGTACTAAAGGAAATTTGTTATTGCTTATATTCTGATTGTTTACATTTTTTGATACAGATTATTCAATTATTAAAAATTTCAAACATTTAATTTGAACTCTTTAGTCGGGGGCAAATCAATAAATCTTTTGTCCTAAACTATTGAACACGCTGGCCTTCACAGTTCCTGGGCATACAAGACAACGAACATATATATGTTATGTCGTTTCTTAAAAGCAATATCCCTAAAATCTATACGCACACAAAACAGGATATTTCACGGCAGCTTTCATCTATTCAAAAAGTATCTCCTATCCAAATGAAACTTGGAGGCCAAGTCAAGGGCTATAATTGAACAAATCGGACAGGGGCAACGACAACATGCATACACATTAGAATTAGAGGGGCTGTGATTTGCTGTATTCGCTAGCGAACAATTCAATCAAATCACTGCATTACAAACGTCCGTTTTGGGTGGTGGTATATATTGGTAAATTGGACAAAACACAAAACTGTCAAACAGTAAAAAATAATAACATTGAAATTAATAAATACATGTACAGTCAATACTTCATTTTCAATTTAACTCTCAAATTTCATTCAAAGCCATAATTAAATATTTTCTATAAATTTATGATACATAATCCAAAGTTTCCACTGATTCAAAACGCTTGTGATTGTGAGGAAGTTGTTCCGGTTTTACCAGTTTTCTTCGGGAGTAGTGCTGGTTGAATATTTGGTAACACACCACCTTGAGCTATAGTAACACCAGATAATAGTTTGTTTAGTTCATCATCATTCCTTATAGCAAGTTGTATGTGTCTGGGTACGATTCTTAATTTTTTGTTGTCTCGAGCTGCATTCCCTGCCAATTCCAGAATCTGAAATTAAAATCAGGTCCCGTTGACTGTGGCAGACAATGTTATATAAATGTGCGTAATGGTGTAGGCTATTACTGTAAGAAAGCTGATACCATAAGGCAACGAAAAATGCCTTGATTGAAAGTGCTCAAATCTCTTAACCAACCAAACCCAAAGAAGTGATTATACTAAAGATCTGCATGGTGTATTGATAGGTTATAATAAGATTAACGCAGACAAAATGGTAGACAATGATTAGGCTATGTTCAGATTATGTTCAGCAAGGTTTTGGTATATAGAGAAAGATACTTCTTACCTCAGCAGCTAAATATTCCATAACTGCAGCCATATAAACTGGAGCACCCGCTCCCACTCTTTCAGCATAATTCCCTTTTCTCAGTAATCTATGAATTCTTCCTACTGGAAATTGCAATCCTGCTCGCGTCGATCTACTTTTACTTTTAGCCTTTATTTTACCTCCCTTTCCCCGCCCAGACATGTTCCTGAAGAAGAGATTAAATTTAATTACAATCGACCTTCAGCATATACATACAATGAAACACATCAAATAATTTAAATTGCCAACTAACCTGGTTTAATTTCTTGAGTTGGTTGAAAGATCGGTTTGTTTTGAATGGGGAGGATTTCCGGCCACGTGAAATGATGCACGTGCCACAAATTACGTATTTGACGTAATCCGAAAGATTTTGTACATGTAGTCTAAAATGGCTATATAAGAATACACCCATTAATAACCTACTTCGGACAATGTTATCTCTCTCTTATCAAACGGCAATAGTTTATCAATGAAGTTCATACATAGATTGCTTCAAGTTTATGTGAATATATGAAGGCCACAGTCTATAACATGGTGGGCTAAAATCATGGTAAAGAACTAAAAAAAATATCAGAAGTCGTCCAAGTAAACTATGGCTAATGTGGCATTTTCACATCCATGCTTAATCTCTGAAAATATTGCAAAATGAAGTTTGAAAGCAGTGACATTTTTGCTCATAGCAATGTCAGAGGCTTCCATAATGTCAACTTCCATTTATGTAAATATGGTTGCAATTAGCCTTTTAGGTTCTGTTTAGCCAATAAACAACTCCCGTGATTCTACTCCATCACTCGAAAGAGGGCCCATGTCTGCAATATTCACGATTATAGCATAAGATAACAATCTATTCAGAAAATCCTTTAACTTCAATCGGAACATTCCTTTCAAATGGCCTATTATAACCGTGAAAGTTACGCTCTGCAGAAGATTCAGCTTCACGGAAACTTCCAAGGATAGCCGAATGTAAACCTTTGTGAAAATTAATCATCAGTGTTACTGATGTGGTGATTTTTGAAGGCCAAATAAGGAACATGCGTCTATTCGTTTGGATGGGTCAATGAACTGAGGCCCGGTGGTTACAGGTTGTGCACGTTGAAAATCTCTCGAAGGTTGAAAATCGAAAATATAGGCTTTATAATTGTATTGAGTACTATTTTAACAGTGAAAATATTTTGTGATGCATAGACTTATAAATAGAATTTCTAGAATTAAGGCCACAGAGTTATATATTTATACTTTAGGTCTATTTATATCTAAATGCAGTCCATTTTTATTATACACGGTATCTTGCGCTAATTAGACAACCCGACTGTTGAACACAAATCGACCTTGACCTTGTATTAAACAGCCCTGACCTCTGACACCTGTCCTGGAAAGATAAAGGTAAACATTTGCAGAGAAAAAATAAGTTGTGCGGCTGGCTATTACTGGAAAATGCTTGGTGTAAGGGCATTACCGAACTTACAGAAAGCAAAAGGGATACCCAAAAATGGATTGAGGTTTCTGAAGAGAAATGACAAGATAATTAATGGGCATACAGCAGCATTGACGAAGCTCACAGAAACAGTCACGAAGCGTTCATTTTCCAGCCAACATAAATCAAGAGAAGCTAATGATTACACGTCACGATATACTGGTTATATCATTGCTGCCGGTGTTATAGGTAATTGAAATATTCAATTACAAATTTCGATTAAAATTCTGAATATCATTTTGCTTACTTAACCCGGACAACTGTCTGTGTCAAAGGCTACTTTTAGAATCGAAATTGACAACTTCCTTTGTCTTTGAAAGATGTCAGTAATTTTTCCAATTGTTATGTTTATACTCAATTTTTTTCAAAGAGTTCACAACAAATGGAAAGGCCACATTGGTGAATTTTGCATAAAATGTTAAACAGTTAAAGTCATGTTTGTGAATGGTCTGGGGTCTGTAAAAATATAAGTCCAGATTAAAGATAAAGAAGTTTTACATGTTTGAATGACATATGGGTAATTGTTATGTATACAGTTAAGTGAAATAAACAGAGTTATAAATTTGAATGAATTTTTGTCAAAATTTTTGTATTTTTAATATTTGAATAGAAAAAGGATTTAGAACCTGTGAGTTCTGTGTCAATTCTAAGTTCTTTCTTGGAGGATTGATTTTTTAACCCTGACAAATTCTTAAGCATATATCTAGTAGAAAAACATTTTTATAAAAAGAAAATTGTTCTTCGGCTTCCCAATTAAATACATATAATAATTTGGTTTTTTTTCTGTTATAAGTTTGATAAAATTTTAACTATCGTCAAAATTGCAGTTGTTACTTGATTATGAACAAACAGGATGTTTTGTTTTATTATTTAAAAGTTTAAAATGGTTAAATTAAGTTCTCTGCATTGTTCTTTATTACAGGCAGTGGTTTATATTGGACATTTGAAAATGAACATCTATCAGCTGCAACTGTGGAACCAGGTGCCATGCGATCTGATTTACCAACATATACACCAGAAGAGGTGGCCAAACATAGAACCAAAGATACTGGGATATGGGTAACTTATAAGAATAGTGTATATGATATCACAGAGTATGCTACTCAGCACCCTGGTGGTTCTAAAATCATGATGGCTGCCGGTGGTTCTCTGGAACCCTATTGGGAATTGTATGCAGTACACAAACATCCTGGAATTATTGGTATTGCAGAGAAATACAGGATTGGAAACATTGTTGAAGAGAAATCAGAATCTAAAGGCAAGAATATTAATGATCCTTACGCCAATGAACCTAAGAGGAACCCTATACTCATTCCTAGCTCCCAAAAACCTTTTAATGCGGAACCCCCACCTCTTCTCTTGCCTGAGAAATTCCTGACACCCAATGACCTGTTTTTTGTAAGGAATCATCTACCAGTTCCTGTTGTGGATCCTAAGTCTTATAAATTAGAAATAGGAATAGGTGATAAAAGTAAGTCGAAGTTGACATTGAATGATCTAAAAAAGAAGTTTAAGAAAGTATCTACAACATCTGTTGTACAGTGTGCTGGTAATAGACGCAGTGAAATGACCAAGATCAAAACAGTAAAGGGGTTGAATTGGAATAACGCTGCTATCAGCAATGCAGAATGGTCTGGAGCTACCCTTAATGATGTTCTTCTAGCCTCTGGTATTGATTTAGACAAATGTTCCCATGATCATATAGTTTTTGAAGGCATGGATAAAGGTCC
Organism: Lottia gigantea; assembly: GCF_000327385.1. Taxonomy (NCBI): domain Eukaryota; kingdom Metazoa; phylum Mollusca; class Gastropoda; family Lottiidae; genus Lottia; species Lottia gigantea. Next base: position 1,275,969 of record NW_008709781.1, on the reverse strand, counting down.
TGAAGGAGCTCCATATGGTGCTTCAATTCCAATAGAGATTGCTAGACAGTATAAGAATGATATACTTATTGCATACGAGATGAATGGAGCAGACATTCCAAGAGATCATGGCTATCCTATTAGAGTGATCATTCCTGGTATTGTGGGGGCTAGACAAGTCAAGTGGTTAAATAGAATATATCTAAGTAAAGAAGAGAGCACCTGTCACTGGCAACGAAAAGATTATAAGGGCTTTAATTCCTCTATTGATTGGCATAATGTTAATTTTGATACATCTGTAGCCATTCAACAATTGCCTGTAACGTCTGCTGTCTGTGAACCAGCAGATGGATCAGAAATTGAACCTGGATCAGAAGATGTGACGGTTAAGGGATATGCTTGGAGTGGTGGAGGAAGGGGAATTATAAGAGTTGATGTCTCAGCAGATGGTGGGAAAACATGGACGACAGCAGAACTGGAGCCAACTAATCAGAATCCATACAAGACCTGGGCCTGGACCTTGTGGGAGGCTACTGTTCCATTACCAGAGAACCATGGTGGTAAGGCAGAAATTGTGTGTAAAGCCATTGATGTGTCATATAATGTTCAACCAGATTCTGTTGAAGGCATCTGGAATTTAAGAGGTTGTCTGAGTAATGCTTGGCATAGAATTCATATTAAGATACCTGCTGAATAAAGCAGTGTTTACGTTTATAAAGTAAGTAAAGTAAAGACTGTTTTTTGTGAGTGAATTAATGGTGCTGTTGTCGGAGTTCAAGAATTTGAAAGGTTGATGTTCAGATTAATGTCATTCTTTGGTACTTTGTGGTTATCTGGAACAAATGTTGTGTACTGACAATCTAGTGGGTATCCTAAAATTATTTTGATGGGATGTTAAAACAAACTACTACAAACTGTAATTGATAGATCATGAATAGATAATGTCTTGGCTAATGCAACTCTACTAAGTCAACAAAATCACCTTTTTCAGGAACATCTTGACTTGGTGATTCTATACCTTTAATGGGTACTATTATTTGTTTTTGACAGTTGGAAATTGAAAGATAGCTTGCCAGGCAAGATGACATATTTGTGAACACAAAAGAACCCTGACCTATTTCATTTTGTTTCTCAATTCTTGTTGTCATATCAGCCCAAATTATATAGACATCAGTGAATTTAGCCTTAACGTTTCAGCCATTTTTTCTTTGAAATCTCTTTCCTTCAAAATTGTTTGAGACCATACGACATATTGTGACTGTGTGTGCTAATGAGTTATGTCCTGTGATCTTAGAATTCTGTGTTGTGTGATTATGAATCTACTTCCAATTGGCCTTATTTCAGTAACATCGACATTTAAAAAACCCATTAATTGTCATATAACTGCCTAATTGCTATTTGTTATAAAAGTGTATAACAGTATTTAATATATATTGTATTGTTTAAAGATAAAAGACTTTATGATTGTAGACTGATAGTATTTATTTCAGAACGACTGTACATTACAGACTTCATTTCCACTATAATTGTCTATGATTAGATTAGATTAGATTAGATTTTAACAAAATTGGGAATGCTTGTGAACTTAAAAGATATTGTACAAGAAATTAATCGACCAAGCACATACAAAGACAACCAATCTAGAAGCAACATGCAAAAAAAATCACCATTACACCAATTGTAAAATATGATGTACTCAGTCTCTCTTTAAGATGCAAGATCAAACAGTGAGAAATTATATTTGAATTTTTCAATGGCTCTCTGGCCCATATTAACCAATTACCACATTATCAACCTTTTACTATTTATATAAATAACAGTAAACTTTATCATGACCCAAAAGAATCATTAACACTGAATGCATTTGCAGAACTTTTAAATTTCAAGTCTGTAAATTCCTTAGCACCTTGTCTTTTAATTTGCAGTTTAATAACACGATTATTTGGTTCCATTCCAGAAATATTTTTCCCTTTAGTTAAATCACTATAGTTTGGTACAACTATTCTTATTGAAGCACCTTTTGATATCATTTGTTGTTCATGTGCCATGGCTAATTGTGTCACTACTTGTCTTTCAACCTGAAGAAAAAAACAAAAAACTTTAAAAAAGCTAATAGCACTGTACACAGATGGAAATGTAATTATTCCAGCATGGTAGATTAGTTTAGTGCTGGAAATGAAAAACAATGTTTTACCTAATGGCAAAGTTTCAAAATGAACAAATCGTGGTTGCCTAGCAAGATATGCCCACTTCCCTGATAACTTTTCAGTATATCAAGGGGGGTCACCAATCTGCGTCAAATCATACCAAAAATCTAATTTGTGCTAGATATTGTTGATTTAATCAAACACACAAAATTAAATCAAATGAAATCTGTAGTCTCTATCATGTTTATAAACAAATTTTGATGTGTTATTTCCTAGGTCAAGGGCAATAACTAATAAACCATTTATCGAAAGATCGCCAAATTCAAACTTGTCCAAAATCTCATAATTATAAATGATCACACCAAATTTCATTTAAATTGGATGAAAACTGTACTCTCTGTTGTGTTCACAAACAAATTTTGAAGCATGTTTACCTAATTCAAGGGCAATAACTAAAAAACAGTTCATCGAAAGATCGTCAAATTTTAACTTGTCAAAGATCTCATCATTATAGATGATCACACTAAATTTCATTTAAATTGGATGAAAACAGATGTCTCTATTGTGTTCACTAACAAATTTGGATGCGGTTTCCTTAGTCAAAGAACGTCAACTTCAAATTTGTCCAAGATCTCATCTCATAAATGATTATACCAAATTACAATAAAATCAGAAAAAAACTGTAGTCTCTATTACGTTCACAAGCCAATTGTGGACCAACAGACCGACATGTCGATGCCAAATGGAATTAATCTGAAAACCTAGGTTTTGTGCACTGGCGTCTAAGGCAAAAATAACCATTTTTTGAAGACCATGTCTGGTGCCACCAACAGACCAAAATCCAATCCAAAACTAGGTTCCAATGCAAAGTGCAATTCTTTATAAAAAGTATCTAAGCATGGTTGCTAGAACCTACGAGATTAAAATAAGAGAAATATATATATACCTCATGTTTAATTGATCTAGCTCCATAATGTACATCATAACCATCAGCTAATACATCTACTACATGATGATCCCACATTAATTCTATACTGTGTTTATTAGCAGCCTACATGTCAAAATACAGAACAATAATGTATAGAATTGATTGACAAATCATCTAAAGCAATTATCAAGATAGCTGGATTGGCTAAGGGGGTTTTGAATCATTGGACTTGGTAGGGGCATAGCAAGACAACTGAGTCAAGAAAAAGATACAATGCAATAGCTCATATTATGCTGTCCATACTACTTTTTGATGTAAACTATTTGGGAAGTCTGTTTGGATACTTTTATCTTGGATATTCAGATGTTTATCAATTAAGATTCCAGGCTTATTAGGCTTACTATAGTTTGAAAGCTTTTCTAGTTAAGTGGAAAAGACTATTCTAAATACTTTTATGTTTAAGTAAATTGGACAAATTACAAAAAAAATTGATGATCAAAATGTTAAACATGTAAATTGTCAGACTGAAACCTACAATATATTTATTGTGGAATGAAATCCCACTGAATATTTCATACAGCTTGTATAACAGTCTCCTTTATTTCGATATGAAATTCAGTATTCTTACCCTTTTGGCCCAGAATTCAAGTTCTTTTGTAACAAGTTTACTAAGTTCAGATCTTGAAAATGGTAAAAAATATACAATTTCATTTATTCTTCCTAAAAACTCATCTCTTCGAAAATTTCTCTGGAAAAAAGAGAAAACTTCCATTTAAAACATCTCATTGTTCAAGAACCCCTCTTTTAATATAGGACTGTTATGTGTTTTTTGAATGATAAGCCTGTGAAACCATCACTCTCAAACTTCTAGATTCTGTAAGTGCTACAGTCAACTGGACATCAATGAACAACAAAATCAATGAAATGGATATAGTTATTCCATCGTTCATAATCTGCAGTTATGATTCGACTTAAATACTTAAGAATACAGAAAAAGATCTGAATGACTAATATAATAATGTCAAATATTTATTCTGGTGTACAACAACTAACAACAATGAAGCCCTATCCACCCATGCACTGAAAAATTAGACCATTTTATCCTTCTTGGCTCTATAAATTATATGTTAGTTAGAAATGAAATGCTGCCTACCTTTAAAATGGGTCTAACAACAAAATCTTTAAAATTTCTAGATATAGTCACCATTTCAAGTAACTCAGTATTATCTGAAAGAGAACATATGACATAAACCTTTTATAGAACTTTTTAAATGCTGGGTATATAATGGGTATATTATCATCAATAATCATATCAAACGTTTAATTTTGAATTTTTCCAAACCATTAACAACTAAACCTTACCAACTCCTGTAGATTTTTGTTTGTTTGCTAGTTTTGATTCTTCACGTAAATCCAAAGCATGTTGTGCTATTTCTTCACTGGCTAGGTTAGAAGTCATAATAAATATAGCATCTTTACATTCTATAGTATTCCCTTTACCATCAGTTAGTCTACCCTGTAGAATTAATAACAGTCAAACTTTGTTACATTCAAATAAAAGAGTTCTATTACAGCAACAAGTGGGAATAGATGAGACATGCAGCTTACTATGAGGTATTGTTGAATCATGCTTTCATAGTGTCCAGACTTATAAATCAAGTTTTCTCTTCTTTTGTTTTCCCCTGTACACTGCACTAGACACCTCATCTATTTGCACCTTTATAAAGTTCTCAAAATATAAGATAGCATGAAAATATCAGTATCTATGCTTTTATAAATCATGTGCTCTAATACTTCCAGGATAAGTTAAGTAACAACAGAAAATAAACCAAACAAAATTTAGAGCTTTAATTTTTTTTAATTGAAGATGAATAGGATTGAATTTGAATATAAATAAAATACCTCATCAAATAACTGTAACATAATAGTTAGAACATCAGGATGTGCTTTATCTACTTCATCAAATAATACCACAGCAGTTGGACATTCTTTTAATTTTTTTGTCAGTTGTCCCCCTTCTTCATGACCTACATAACCAGGTGGTGAACCAATAAATTTGGCTACTTCATGTCTCTCTTGGTATTCAGACATATCAATGCGTATAAAACCCTGTTGAAATAAAAACAAGATGTATGCATTAGGGTGTGCTTCTGAATTCATTTTGTTCAGGGGCAGAACAAATGGCAATTGAGCTTCAAACATTACTATAGATATACACCAAGTACTAACAATCTGAACCGCAAAACAAAACCCGAACACGATGGAAAAACACTGTTAGCTGCAAGCAAGCATCTGATAATGAAAAGTGGTATCAGGTGTCAAGAAGATTAAGCATTTCCTGCCTGGTGCCACATAGTTGCTCAACATACACTACAACTACTATTTAATCATAAACTATTTTTTAAATCTGTAATACTATCTACTATAAGCATAAATGTATATAAAAACATAATGAATATTTAATACACTCACTTTACGTATATCTTTATGAAGATATTTAGCCACTTGTTTAGCTAATTCAGTTTTACCTACAACAAAATATCAAAGAATTCATTTATAACCTGAATCTTTAATACAGCTTCTACCTTACTTTTAAAATACAAAATAAACAGGATTATTATCATTAAGTGAATCTATTCAGACAGGCATTTATTATTGTCAATACCACTTTAACCATCTAAACCTAACTAAGATCGGAATAATATATATAAATTTGGTCCCAAACATACCTATACCAGAAGAACCTAGGAAGAGAAATACTAGTGGATGATCTTCATCATACCAGCCATTCTCTTTACGTCGAATAGCTGAAATAAGGTAGGAAATCGTATAAATAATATATCTACTACTACTGTATTCAAATAGCTTCACTTTCAAACACATGATACTTCATAGTAAAATATAACTGTTTTTGACCGACCTATATATTTCAAGAGATACTGATATTTTATTGACACCACTTGATTTAACTGCAGATCTATCAAAAATTATTTTTAATTCTGAAAGGTGATAATTTGAAGCAAAACTTATATCATGTTCACTAAGTAAATTACATAAACAAACTAAATATAAAGTGGACTGCATGTGTTTTTGTTTTGAATCGTACCTTGGAATCTACCTACATCATTAGATTAGACAAACAAACCTGAAGCTACCATATTGATAGCACCTTCTTGTCCAATAATAAATTCCTTTAGTCTATTTTCTAACGGATATTTTCTTCTTTCTTCAGCTTCACGTTCTAATTTCTTTTCTTGAAACTAAATAAAGTTAGAATACAATTGATCAAGGCTAAACATGAATTTAAAAGATGTTTAATAACCTTTGTATGTGTATTAGTGACTTAAACTTTTCAATTTGCACCATTCTGTCGCACAGCCGATTATACTTTTGGTTCTTCACATGATCTCATTTGCTTGGTTACGTCAAACACATGGTGACTGGGGGTTCTAGGTTGTTGAGTGACCAAGCTCTAAATGGATATGGATAATCAGAGAAAGATCAATGCCAAAGGCCAGCTAGTAGAAAGATTCTTTTGTGAATGTTTATTTCTTTCTTTCAAATATATTTCAGATATCTGCTGTGCCTGTATTTTCTCATTTTTATTGACATACTAATATATAAGATAGTGGACCACAGCCATATATGCCCACCACGGCATGCGGATGGTAAATATTCAAGATTATGGGGCAAGGGCAATAACTCTGCTTCTAACTGTCGAAAATAGTTCAAATTGGAACTTGATCTTTGTTTTAAGAATATGTATACACATACTGAATTTCATTTGATTCCATCAAAAAATCTAGTTTTTAGAGCGTTTACTACAAACGGACGGACGGACGTTTCATGCATATGTATGCACATACCGAATTTCAATTGATTCCTTCAAACACTCTAGTTTTTAGAGTGTTTACGAGCAATTGATGTTGATAGAAGCACTTACTGTATAGAGGTTAAAGGGCGATAACTCCTCAAAACTGACGTAAGAGGCCTAAATCTTGAAAAAGCCTTAAATTTAATCAGAAGTAAACTAATCTTTCTCAAACCTTTAGATTTAGGTACAATAACATCCATTTTAAGTTTCATCAAAATCGGTTGAAAACTAAGAGAGTAATAGCATATTCAAGATTTTGGGGCAAGGGCAATAACCCTGCTTCTGATGGTCAAAAATATCTCTAATTCAAACTTGATCTTTGTTTTATGAATATGTATACACATACCAAATTTCATTTGATTCCATCAAAAAATCTAGTTTTAGAGCGTTTACAAGCAAATGTTGATGGACAGGGGTGCCGACAATTTACGTCCACATAGAGAGATGTGGGCGTATAAAAAGTGCAAACACGCTCTTAACCAAATAAGATCTACCTCTTTCTCTCTGTTTTGTAATAAATCTCTCATTGTATTAGATCTAACATACATTATAGGTGTATGTCCTAATGCATTTTCTTTTGTTGGGTCAGCACCTGAAACGTAATTGATGAACTATGGGTGAAAAGGATACAATTTTTTAATGGGCTCTAATTAAACAATGAGATTTTACACAGGGAAATTTTCAGTTGAAAGTGAAAATTATTTTCCTGTATAATTTCTGAAAGGAAGTTTATTTCAAATGTAAAATTAACCAACCTTACATGCCAATCTATCGATCTAAATTCATTCTGTGACAAATGTTTTTTGCATTTGAAAATTTTCATATGCAGTTTTCAAAATATCTTACAATAAATAAATCATGGTTTTAAATTTAGGATAATTATGATTTGCTTTGAGGAAATCTACCCTTAAAGAGATTGTAAACAGGTTTTCTAATTTTGTTAAGTGTATTCGGAGCACTGATATCACTATTGCACCATTCTTTTTTTGTGTGGTTCCTGCAATTACACTAAAACTAAGTATTTGATGACATCGATAATCACATAATACGCTTGTATCACATAAGGTCCTTCGCGATTGGTGACAGCATCAAACACCTAGTTTTAGTGGAATTGCAGGAACTACAGAAATCTGATAGAATATTGGAATAGAAAACTCCTTTACAACCCCTTTTAATTCAAATGCTCATACCAGCTTGAAGTAATGTTTCCACTATATTTCTATCATCAACCAGCACAGCATAATGTAGAGCTGTACAGTCTTTAAAATTAGCAGCATTATTTAGTCTATCACAAAAATCTTCTTCTCTGGCCATCAACACTGTAAATAGCAATTAATGAAGATATTGGCTATGAGGTCAATATGATGGTAAAAACTACAAAAAGATCCAAAGAAAACAATGATGATTTTTGTCATCTAACATCTATTACAGTCAAATTTGCACCAATGGCCAACCTTATCATAACAGCTAGTCAAATTCCCCCATGCAATTTTCAGCCAATACCAAGGCTGTGCATGCCCTACCTAGCTGAAAACACCTGTTCCAGTACTCAGTGCTTTGAATTTACATAGCTTGAAATAAGAAATATAAATATGAAACAATGTAACTATTTCCACAATATACACACCTTGTAAAGTGTTGAGTCGTTTCTCCCTAGATGTGATATTAACATTTACAAATTCATCTCCTAGATTAGGATCAGCTCCAACTTCTAATAAAAACTTTACCACTCTATAATTCGAAATATAGATGTATATCATCCAGAATCAAACTCTGAATTCTCATATCTGATATGTTTATATACAGGTATTGGCACAAATTCAATGAAATACAAAATTAACCAAAAGAAAATAGAATTTCTTTTTCTTTCTTATTCCTTTATTTTCTTTAAAACTATATTCTGGTGTTGGCCTGTGCCTAATGCATTGCATAATAGTATTATCATATTGACTCTTAATTGTCTTGCCATTTTTTTTCTTTTTTGGCTCATTTGCAATCGTGTTATACAGAGGCAGATATCTATTGGTGAGGATATGATAGATAAACAGTTTACTCACTCAAGATTTCTATTGACTGCTGCCTGTTGTAACGCTGTCCAACCTAAAACATGTCTACAATTAGGTGATACACCACCTTTCAATAACCTGAAACATATTTATCTATAATAAATGTTTTATAAGTGTAAAGGAAATTGTATGGGACAAAAAGTAATTAGGTACAGTTCATCATTTAATTAAAATATTTTTGGACAAATCTTTTGAATTTTAATACAATTCATTTTTAAAATCTTAATAGTCAAAGATCTACTATTTGACATTGAAAGATTAGCTTACCTTTTAACTTCTCGATTATTCCCATCTTTAATAGCAGCTAGAAGTTGATTATCTGTCATAATTAATAACTATATTCATTTCAATGCTCAATGTTTTTTTAAGGTAAAATATAAGGCTTTTCAAATATATTTCCCAATTGTTCAACATAGAGAAGAGATTATATAATCATGCTTCTACTATTGGCATTGTCATGACTTTTGACTCAATTACTGACGGCCATGGATGGTGAAACAGAAAGTGTGATTGCATTCAGAGCCCTATGACTATTTGAAGTATATTATAAATATAGTATCAGAGACATAAAAAGAAAAAAAAATAATATGGCAAGAAACTAGAAAGGTAGTCTACTTACTCCGTTCATCAACTTGACATTCAGCTTTTCTTATAAAAACTAAACCGAAAGTAGCCGAGAATATTCCACCTGATGCGATCAACTGGCCCCATAATTTCTTATTTCTGTTGAACGATAGAGTCGAGACAGACGTTCCAGAACTGCTAAATCTAACATTCTGTCTTTTAGTAGTCGCTTTAACAAATGACTTGAAAACTGGTGAATGATTATTGGCTGTACACCGATAAATAACTTTTTGAAAAATCTGTCTGCTAAGCCGCACAGCCATGCCGGTTTATTTACAAGCTGCGTACAAATAGTCTGTATCATTTCTAATCTGAAACCGTAGAGATCCGTTGTTGAACAATCCTGACAGATGGCATAGCAAGAACTCTCCTTTAAATTCACTGGCAATGGTCAAAAGAAAAAAACATAAATTTCCCATATTATGTATCTATTATCTTAAAGTAATAAAGATTAAATTTGCAATATATACAATTGGATTTAATTAGTACAAGTACAATATCAAAAGGCAATACGAAACACTATTAATCTGAAGAAATCTGTTCAGTCTGTAGTAAAACGTTTTCTGTTCTACATGAGCACAGAATCGTTTTTCGGGAAGTGATACTATTCATTCATTTGTGAAAATATGGCAAGCCAAATGATTTTTTTTCTGAAATATGTTGATATGCTACTTTGCTTTTCAGTCAAACTGGTTCCTTGATTATTTTGACTCTTGTAACAATGGTAGGCATACGGAAGACAGGTTCTGCTTACATTTTTTAGAACATCAGTAGGCTAATTATTTAAATTGGCAAAAACAATCCGTATTTCAGGATAATACTTTGGACTGTATGTCTACGTCAATGGTTGTGTTAAACCAGGCTTTTGAAATATATAGAATTAGATAAAAAGATAGTGGCTGTTTTCTGTTTATAACCCATGACCCTATAGGAAAAATATCACACAGTAAAAAAACTCGAAAACATTTGAAGAGCAAGTTGACCCTATATCTTAACCGTAAATCAATATTTACTTTTCGCCACACACTGAATTGAATAACCATGGTTGTAATAAATGAAAAGCCTAGGCTACTCTTCCAATTTCAATCAAATTCGGCTGCTGGTTTCTAATTATATTTTACAGATGTATCTAATTGGATGCTTTATGTCCATATATAGCCAATATTTTCTTTGTTTCATTTATAACATTTTCTTGTCTTCCCTCTTAAGAAATATTTATCTTTTCCTGAAAAGTATTATCTAAGTAGCCGAAACATATTTAACTACATGTACATTTCAAAATATTCGTCTAAAACAGTCCTGGTTGAACCAAAGAACCATTATCATTGCAAAAGGTACCCAAAATCTAATGCATCTCTGATGATTATGCAGATTTGTGCACTCAAGTAAATGCCTATGTGTACCTCTATAACACGCTTGTTGAAATTTGAGCCAATCGAGTGTTTTATATCCTTATAGCGATATAGGCCTAGCCAATTGTATGCATATCGTCATTGTATTAGAAAATGAGTAAAGTAGGGTTAGAAAAGAAGGATAAGGTTAGTGATAAAATTTAACATTAATTTTGTGAGTTTTGGTTTACATAATATTATCAATCTTTGAATTTTGTTTTGGTAGCCTACACAACGTTTCAATGATTTTACATTTTAATCACTCGAAGTTAGTCTGCCCGACAAATCTGTCCCTACCCGTGGGTCGGAGGAACTCCAACAAAAAATACATTTATGTCTGGCTCTAAAATTGCAGTCCGAAGAACGGTTAGATAGGTCGGATTAGAGTAGGCCTAAGTGTGGTGTATGCATAATTTAAAACTACGAAAGCTTTCAAACTAAAATTGATGCACAAAATTAATTCTTTCTGAGCTTGTGCCATATAAAATCGAACTACATATTATAATAGGTAGGCTATACCAAATAAACGATATCAGTTACATGGACTCTTCGAAAGGGATACTGAGTTGACCGGTCGCGGAGAGGCATCAAGTATTCCGTGGGGGTAAGCTAGGCAAGTGACACCATACAGAACTTATTTAAGGGGGAGGGAGGGAACTCATCGGAAGATTTCTGACAAATCTACAACGGACCATATTGTAGTATAACTTTCCTGGTCAAAGGGAGCTAACTGTCTTCTGGAAAATTAGCTCCCTTGCATGTTTATGAAAGTCTTGATAATAAAGTAAAAATCAATGATCATCCAGTCGTATTTACATTGCGCAGGAAATCAGCTGATAGCAAGTTGTATCTCTGTGTTTCCTTTGTGTTTCTTATCTAAATTGAATGTACAAAGCTACACGCTGTAGTTATTCACTTGACCTCGTAAGATACGCAGGATTATAAATAAAAGTAAGTGACAAGGCAAGTGTTTTCAAGTTATTTTCTAGTGTGTATTATTCATAGGCCCTACACAGGCTGTATAGTGTATTTTCCCAATGTTTAATTCAAAGAGGTCTTTCCAATGCAACTTGTTTACACCAAATACCAGCTGTATTTTGGCAGCAATCTATGATTTTAACCATTTCAATATGCCTATGTTAGTGAAGAATTACATATATTGCATGAAGGACACAGCATTTTTAGGCTCTATGTCATACAGGAAATTAGCCTGTCTGATAAATCGGCTCATAAACACTTTATGATAATGATAAATTGTTTTGCTAAGGTTTTGTCAGAGGTTTCTCCCTTAACCAAAATATCACAAAGTTATTATTATAGATATGTCCTCTAGGCATATTGAGACACGTTCTGCAAAATGTTTAGGAAACCAGAAAAGATTATTTAAGATATATTAATTTTAATGGGTAGGGTAATCTTATCATAAGTGGATTTTTTGATAGGTTTGTGATTTAGAAATATTAAAAACAAAACCAAAAACATGTAACTTATTTATTTTGTATTTTTGCAGATGAAGCTAGTAATATTAGATAAGTATAAAGATGTATCAGAATGGGCAGCTAGATATGTCAGACGGCGTATAATTGATTTTAAACCTGGACCGGAGAGATATTTTACTCTTGGACTACCAACAGGTTTGGTCACTTTTTATTATGCCCAATTAATAAGTGTTTCTTACAGAGTGCCTATTTTATTCTACAATCCAAATCTCATCAAACAGCTCTATTGAGGTAATGATTGATCCTGTAATCTGGCTTCATCTTAATGCCTCTATCAATCTAGTTCTTATTGAATAAGTTGTAACTACATGCATGTACCAATTATGTTGTTTTGTGCTGTTTAAAGTAATAAAGAGAATATAATTAATCAATTCATAGATAGTGTATTAATGATAAATCAACAGCTGTTCTGTAATTATTATAACCAGATGTTGTTATCTAATGTAATAGAATGCACATCTCCCACAAATATGTCAGAGAAAAGTTTGACTTTTATTGAGGTGGATTGCAGGTGAGATGAATTAAGAAAATTGAATAATGATGAGTGTTGACATTTTAATTTATATGCAGTGTGATATAACATATAGCTCGAAGTTGCATTCATGTATTATTGCTTTGGTGAGCACAGATTCCAGTGCATTAAAGCTACTCAAATAGTGGTCAAGACTAAATTGTATTTTGATTCAAGAAACGGTATAAACATGTGGATTCATATTTAGCCTGGTCTTTTTAAATAGAATGGCTGAGTTTAGTTATAAAATCTGTTTAAAAAGTAATTGACTATTACACTGACCTGGTAATACTATCAATAATAGTTGAAAGATAAATTGACTTGTCCTTATGATAACCTCTACGAACTCTTTACATTGAGATTACTAACATTTCACATTACTAACATTTGACATGACCTCTAACCTTCAATGTGCAAATATGTAAGGTCTGGGCATTGTTTATTATTTCTCAATAATTAGATTTAAGTATTAAATTTTACTCTTGGAAATAGAGCATTATATCTTATGCATTGGTTAATGTAAGTACAACAGTATTAAACATAGGCTTGCGGCAAGTCTCGCAAGTGAATACACCCACCAGCAGCTTGATAAAGAGATAAATGTGAACTGTAAAACAAACTCTATATCGTAGCCTGTAGAGTGAGCACTAGCCAAAAAAGTGAAAAAATGCGATATCAGAGTTTTATGCGATATCTCTAAAGAAAATCATCGGATCATCACCAAATTCAATAGTGCACATCTTCATAATGATATTGACAATACAAAAGATCAAAAGAATCCATAGGGAATTGTAGCCTGTAGAGTGAAGCGAGCACGAGGTAAATGTGAACGGACAGACCGACGGGCAACTACAATATACGCCCATACTTACGTGTGGACGTATAAAAATGTTCCGGTTCAAGAATTTCAAGAAATTTTAGGCAGGGGAAATATTGATCTAGCTTTCCTTTGATCCATCAACATCCAATTTAATTGCCCACTAGGCAACAATTCAAATTTGTACCTTCATGAGCTCTGTTAAAAAATACTGTTCTAATTGTTGCTAACTCTAAATGTTTGAAATACTTCAATCCTGCTGGTGGCTAAATATCTGCTTTCTCTATATCTTTGACTACCAAATAGTTTGTAATAAATTTTTATTTTTTATTTTTAGGTAGCACACCTTTAGGAATGTATCAAGAATTAATCAAATTACATAAAGCTGATAAATTATCATTTAAATATGTCATAACTTTTAATATGGATGAATATGTAGGTAAGTAGAAAAATTATTGTAGCTTTATATTTGTTCAAGTACTGATACTTCAAAAAATAAATAAATAGAAATTATGATAGGTACAGATTTAGAAAGAACAATTTTGTCCAATAAGGAAATAAAGAAACTTCCAAAAATAAAGGAATGAATTTGTTTCTCAGAATCAGGTGCTTTCTACCTTAAAGTGACATGTGCACCATTTTTTTTGACTAATCATACTTTTGTCTCAGAAAGAATTTACATATATTCAAGACTCAAATTAACTCACAAAATGGGACACCTGTCATGCAATTTTCTTTCATGAAGAAATTTCAGCAAGTGAAGTTTAAAATAGCTAGGATTTAATCAGAAATTATATTCTCCTTATTTAGAATTACTCTTATCTTATCAAAATAATGGATTATAAAGGTTTTTAATTTGTATTCCAGGTTTGGAAAGAGACCATCCTGAAAGTTACCATTCTTTTATGTGGAATAATTTCTTTAAACACATTGATATAGACCCTAAAAACGCCCATATTCTAGATGGTACTGCAGCTAATTTAGTGGCTGAGTGTAATGAATTTGAAAGATTAATTAAAGAAGCTGGTGGAATTGAATTATTCATTGGAGGTTTGTATAAGAATTTTTAAATGTTTTTTAAAAAGGATAGTCTCAATTTGTTCAAGTTCAATATATAAAATATTTTATCAGTTTCTGAAATGGTCAGACAGATAAACCATTAAACCATAGTTTTCCTATCTCCATGTTTAATAAACTTATTCACCATTCATTGGTTTGGTGTAGTTATTCTATTGTAAAAATTTTATGGATTCTGAAACAGAACAACATTCTCTTTTATGAAACTTAACCCAGCTGTTTTTCATCTGTCCATACGTTTTCATAATTCTGTGCAATCATACACATTTTATCAGTATTCATATTTAGTATCACCTGAAAAATGCTCACTGATGAATACCGATATTAAAAGACATATTATGATGGTTTGTTAAAGTTGTAAATATATTTTCTAAAGGTATTGGTCCAGACGGTCATATAGCTTTCAATGAACCAGGATCTAGTTTAGTATCTAGAACTAGAGTTAAGACATTAGCACAAGATACAATAGAAGCTAATGCTAGATTTTTTGGTGGAGATGTAACGAAGGTACCTAATGAAGCTCTTACTGTTGGAGTTGGCACTGTGATGGATGCCAATGAGGTTTGTACAATTTCATTATAAGTTAGGTTCTCACTCCAATAGGTGATAGCAGTTTAGTAAGCTCTACCTTGCTCTTCAAACGAAAGATTTTTATTTGGAATATTCATAGCCTTTGACCAGATAAGCCTTTATAACTTGTGTTCTTCAAACCTAATTAGGAAAATCTTGTTCGGAGAATCAGGCGTGTAATAAACTATTTTTATTCACATGTTTTCTAGAATTTATGATATTTTATTTTGCAGGTGATGATTTTAATAACAGGAGCTCATAAATCTTTTGCCTTACATAAAGCTATAGAGGAGGGTATTAACCACATGTGGACTGTTTCTGCCTTCCAACAACATCCACATACTATTTTTATCTGTGATGAGGATGCCACACTGGAATTACGTGTTAAAACTGTCAAATATTTCAAAAGTTTAATGAGAGTCCATAATAAACTGGCTGATGATCCAGAATGAATATTTTACAAGTTCTACTTGTTTGTTTGTTTTTGTAGGTGTTGGCCTATCTTGCTCAATCTATCACATTTAAGTGAATAGGCATAATCAGAAAGAAAATATTAAAATATCTGAATATTTTATGATAAAATTTTGTTTAAAATTGATGAAATCAGGGCATTATTTCTGACTATAATTTTTGAAAATATATTAGATGCCCAAAAAAGGTAATGAATGATAAATCCAGATTTCAAAAGTTCAGTTTTCCATCGTTTAATGGGGGATATTCAGTTTAAAGACATTTGTTATGTTTATTGGTTTTTTAGGGTAGCATGTTTTTGAATTTGCTGTAATAAATTATATGTAGAAGATAATTAATCTAAACTTTCCTCTGTTGAGTGTTAGATATTGTAGTGTATGCATGTTGACAATTTACTACATCATTTTGTACATAAAAACAATAAGTATCTTGTCTCCCCTGTCAGACTATGAAAAGTATGTGTCAAAACATTTTGGTGCATATATCATTGCTTTTTTTTTTATTTGACTTTGAATGAAAGTTCATCTACATTATATTTCATAACTTTTTATCATTTGAAATGTTGTTATTGAATTTTCCTTCAGATATCATGTTCTTATTCTTTGGTTTTGCATCTAAGTCTTGCATAATGCATAAAACAAATATATGTGCTTTTTGTTGTATACCCTACAGGTTTCATTCCAAAAATGCTGTGACAGGGCATTATTACTTGTATTTCCATTGTATGTACTCTAAATACTGTTATTATTTCTGTGATTAAAATTTTTTAAAAAACTTAGCATCTCATATATCCCCTACTATATCAGTCCAGAATCAGAGGAAGACTGAAATTTCCATGTCAACATATAATTAGGATATATAATCAATATTTAAACAAAGGATTTGTGGAAGTCCTCTTTTTATGAAAGTTTATATTGAACTGATCCTTTTTCTTAAACATTTTTATGTGTGTAACAAAGATAGAGCAATTACTAAAAAGTCACTTGCATCACAACCCATTCTATCTGAAATCTCGTCAATTCAAACAAACCCAATTTAATCATGCTCACATAAAATCTCTTACTGCATAACAAGACAGACAGACAAGCAGGATGCAAAATAATTTCATATTATGGTCATAAAAACTAAATTATTTGATATTTAATATAAATTCAACAAAATATCTCCAGTATAATATTACAATTAAAACTGATTATTATTATCTAGGTCTCTAGCACCAAATTTTTACGTTTTTGCAGTTCCTTTTGCAAAGTACCATAAGATCCAAGGCTTATGTTGGACTTGTGTCAAACTACCTCTCTATACCATTGCCCTTTCATTTCTATAGTTATTATTGCAAATTAGATATCTTATAAATATAGAATTAAAAGCAATGTAAATATGACATGGTGTCATGTGATCCTGATCGTAAATATACCATTTTGAAAAAATTAATTTGATTTGTTGAAAATAAATGTTGAGAGAGGTTAAAAAATATATCAAATGTTGCCATGAAACTTTCAAGTAATCACAAGAAGAAAGTCCTGACAAACCATGATTAAATCAAGTCAAAATCTCCTAAGCACATATTATATTATATTATATTATAAATACAGCATACCTAAAGCTGAACCACTCTTGAACCAATAACAACACCTTTTTTCAGACAGAATAGTTATCATTTAGAACTCACTATATCACCTTTGATCTGTGCTCACAATAAATTAATTCAAATAACTTTCACATAATTAACAGGCATGTATGTTGATTAAAACTGCAAAACTTTCATAAATATCATCAAAAATAACAGTTCAATCAGAAATATGTGAAAATAGTACATAGTCCAATAATTTATATTCATATATTTTATATAAGTTACTTTAAAATGGATAGATTGATTTATTCATTTGCTTTACCATTAATTAGCTGGTAAAATAGCCAGAGTGATAAAGTTCATTTTTCAGGCCTCTATCATCATAGAAGAGAGGCAGAAACCAATGTCATTGAAATTAGATTATATTTTTGTATCTTATTTTGTCTTTTGATATTTTTAGTGTAAAGTGTAAGTTGGCAAGTTTTCTACCAAAGGCCTGTCTAAATGATGATATTTTTAACCAATCAAAAAATATCAGAAAACAATAAAAGATATGAGATTGTAATCTAAGTTTAATTAGATTGAGTAGAAACTGGCCTGGATGGACCTTTATGCAGTCTTATTCAAGTGAATCAAGTTCTCTCAGTTGTAAAGTGAATAATAAGAAGCAAGTGTATATTTGAGAATGTATGAGTTTAACTGAAAGTGTTGCCTTTAATCCCAGTCATCATCATCACCACCAGCTGAGGCATCTTCTGATGGTTCCGGTGGTGCAGGAATCATGGATGATATCTTATCCATTGCTGATCCCCCTCCACTGGTCACTGAGGATTCAGATTTCTCTGGCTTTCCAGTACCAGATATTCCTTTTCTCCTCATAGTCAACTTAGAAAATAAATCACTCATTAAATCACCACCACCTCCTGCACTGGCCGAGGATGCTCCAGACTCAGTCTCTTCTTTCTTCTTCTTTTTACTGGCAATCTTTCTATCTTTACCACTCTTTAATTTCTTAAGACCACCAGCATTTCTAATGGAATCTAGAAGACTTGCTCTTCCATCTGATGGAGCTGAGACTTCTGGAGGAGCATCCTGTATCTGAATGGAGGGAGGTGGTCCAGGAGGAGGGGGAGGAGGTGCCTCAGCAGGTGGAGGAGGGGGTGGGGGAGGGGGTCCTGATGGTGGAGGAGGTGGAGGGGGGCCAGGGGGAGGCGGCCCTGGTGGTGGGGGTCCACCTGATACATCTAGTACAACTCCTGGTAATTCAGCAGGTCCTGATGGAATGGCATCTGGTTCCGGTAAGATG
Source organism: Lottia gigantea (assembly GCF_000327385.1). Taxonomy (NCBI): domain Eukaryota; kingdom Metazoa; phylum Mollusca; class Gastropoda; family Lottiidae; genus Lottia; species Lottia gigantea. Next base: position 1,257,136 of record NW_008709781.1, on the reverse strand, counting down.
GAAGGTAGTTCTGGCATGTTGCTGGTAGCTCTAACTGATGGTGCTATTGATGATGATAATAAATCAACACCAAAAGACAAATCATCCGCAACACCTAAAAGGACATAAACAAATTACCAGTTACTGTACTGATGAATAACAGAAAGCCACTAAAATTAAGCCATTGCTAGAATGATGGAATAAAGAAAATACTGAGCTTTGTTATTGAGGAGACAAAGGGCATACCCTCCTCTTTCCAAAAAAATCTCCAACAACAAATTATGATATTATATCATTTGATTTAAATATCAAACTTCTTAAAATGTAGTATATGCACATGATTAGAAATAGTGTACTATTGTTTATATACCTAATAAATTTGGTAAGAAATCTGGAACAGCAATTTCGGGAACCTCTCCAATATCTGGCATGTAAGAATAACTTTCAGTTTTCAGTTGTAACATTTCTTCACTCTGTGCAATAGTGCTGGGAGCATCAGCAAGCCCTGCCTCGTCGTGTTCCAATGTTGATCGTGTTTTAGTAACAACACCTAATGGATCTAACATTACATACTTCTTGTAACTGAAAAATCACACAATTTCAAAATAAATAAAAAAAAAAAAGCAAAATAACATTATGTAAAATGAGAACCCTCTTTAAATTGTTGTAAAAATATTTATCCATAAAAATTTTCCTATTTATCTTTAGCTTCTAATATGCCATCAATGGATCATAAATCCATAAATATAGTCTAAATACATGTCTAAACTCTTAGTAGCTTACATATTGCATACATACAACTACAACTGATGTACCAGTATGACTATCAGTAAGCTTATAAAAATTCAAAAGCAAAAAGCTTAGAATGATGTTGAAACTTCATCTTTAAAAATGAAACTGATTTATGACAATGATGAAAGCTGTAAAAATGCTTGCTGAACTTAAAGATGTTACTCACGGGTTTTCTGATGTATTGAATAATAATAAAGAACTGACAGATGGTAGACCTTTTGGTAACCCTCCTAATCCTTCTTCTATATTATTACCATCTCGGGCACGTTTTTTAACATTCAAATGTACATTATAATACTGTAACTTATCACGAAAAACTCTGTCATCCACATTCTGATGTTTACTTTGTAATCTATAGTGAGGATGCTTGGGTTCACGTAAATTAGCACCTTTACCAAAAGTACTTGTATATTCTTCTAATGTTTCAGCTATAGGATACTTGGCACTTGCATGAACCTTAGTAGCTTTGTTACTTCCAGTTAATTTGTTCACCTTGGCCTCAGCCAGCCTAACTCTATCATTAACTTTTTGTAGTCGACTAGTGTTGTCACCAACTTTTGCGGTAATTCTTTTGAAAATATCATTGGCTACTTTATCTAGATAGTCTAATGAATCTGCTATTTGCAGGATGGTCTCCTCCCTACGTAGATCTGGAGGTATTGTCTGTACATTATATATCTGATTACTCATTATGGTCATTGAAACTGTGATTCAACAGGTCTATTCAATCAAAACTGTAAAAAAACAATACATGTATGTAATTCATCATTCATATCACCTACAATTATCCCCAATTCCTTCATTAAGCTTATGTCTAGTCAGAACTTCGGAGTACTAATATCAACTGTGGCTTATCTGATCAAGATATGATATTGTCTACATGTTAAATATTGATCAAATGGTATCACCAAAGTGAAGAATGCAAACGGACAGTCATTTATTTAGATCTATAGTCATATTTCACTTTAAGTCAAATAATTCTTCTAGTTCAGAAAAATTATTTTTGAAATTGCATAATGACCAGTCATATATCATTGTTGCTCAGGATAAAACAAAACATAAAGGGGGCGTGTTAAAGTATAAAAAAAATCATGCTTGTTTGTGTGGCTTGTTGGGAGTCAATTGCTTACTTTTACCAAGTAGTTTGTTCTTAGACATTAAACGGATAACTGAAAATATACCTAATGTAGCATATTCTCGATTTTTATCATGTATAATTGTAAAATTACCCAGATATTTAATAAAATCATTGAAATATCGTCATTCGAATTGCCTTACCAACAATTTCCACCATATTTGATCACATGATCAGTCATGTGGTTGATGGTGTCCTTAAAAAATAGGAATAAACGTTTGTTATTGAGAAACTAAACGTAAATATGTCTCATTAATTAATATAGTTCAGTGACTATGGTTGAGAGTGTTAAATTCTCAATTATACATCGTTGATTAATTATTAGGTTATTAGAGCATGGGCTGATATTCAAAAACGCAATGGGCTGCAAATACAAAAGGAACAACAACCAGAGTCGGATTAACCTATAGGCAAAATCGGCCCAATGTAAAAATTATGAAACAGTTAATAAATTTCCTCAGGCTCATCGAAAATTTTCCTACTAAATTGTTTGAGCCTAATGGTGATGAATGGTTTAATTGTATAAGTATGGTTTAATTAACACAGTAGGCCTATTAGTATTACTATAAGCCTAACTAATATAGTCACTTTGAAGTCACATTTCACTGCCTCTATTTCTTTGTTCTATCTTTCTCTGTCTCTGAGTTTTCGTCACCTCAGATAATTTTTTACCTAGCTCTGAACTCTTTTTGAATAGTGTATTCTGATTGGCAACTTTGTCATTCAGTAGGCTAGGCCTTTTTATACGCCCACATGAAATGGGGGCGTATATTGCCTTCACCTCATTCCCTCAGTCCGTCCGTCCACAATTGCTCGTAAACACTCTACAAGGCAAAATTCTTGACTGATGAACCCTATTGAAAATCAGACGAATCGAAAAATATTTACTATGAGTTATTGCCCTTGTTCTTTAAAACGCGTTCAATTTTAGCTTGTAAACAACCTAGAAGGCATAATTCTTGATGGATTTTGACGAAACTTGGTGTGAGTGTTTGTAATCACAAAAGGATAAACCCTATAGAAAATCAGAAAAATTGAAAAATATTTAGTATTAGTTATTGCCCTTGTTCTTGAAAACACGTTTAATTTTTAGTTCTTAAACACTCTAGAAGGGACAATTCTTGACGGATTTTGACGAAACTTGGCATGAGTGTTTGTTATCACCCAAGAATAAACCCTATTGAAAATCAGAAAAATCGAAAAATATTTAGTATGAGTTATTGCCCTTGCTATTGAAAACGCGTTCAATTTGTAGCACGTAATCACTATGAAGAAACTTGGTGTGAATGTTCGTAATCACCCAAGGATGAACCCTATTGAAAATCAGAAGAATTGAAAAAGTATTTAGTATGAGTTATTGCCCTTGCTCTTGAAACCGCTTTCAAATTTAGCTCTTAAACACTAAAAGGCATGACTCTTTCTGGATTTTGACGAAACTTGGTTTGATTATTCAGTCCCGAAGATTGAATACTTGCCTTCTAGAGTTTTCACGAGCTAAAGATTGAACACGTTTTCAAGAACTAGGGCAATAACTCACTCACACTCAATATTATTCAGTGTTGTGCTAAAGAGTTCAAAAGAAGTGTATGACTGAAGGTTGAATATTCCATACTGGTGATTGTTACTGTACTGCTAAATATTTATGTTCAAAAGCTGCCAGTGGGGGTATATTACCTTGCCTGGCAAGCTATCTTTATTTGTCAGAGCGATGGTATTGGTGTAGAGAAATATATATTGTTTTACAATGAATCTTCTTCAATGTTGTACTGGATGATATAGTTTAGTGTATTTCCCTTGTAATATATTATTTAAAATACAGTGGAGCCTCGATTATCCGCATATTCCCTTTCACGATATGATCGTGAGGTTTAACGAAATTCCGGATAGTTGAAACATGCCATTCCATAACTAGAATTATGTCCCTTCCTATTAAGAAACCTGTCAATTAGTGTCACGTACGCAACATGTGATAGACATGTGTGTACTTTATAGGGCCAATACGTCGTGAAGATCCCCGATTGTTTATAATTTTTCATAGCATGATAATAACAATAGCATTCCTTAGAATTAGGATTAGCTTATTTATTAACATAAATTACCGTGCCGTATCTTCGTAGCGATAATGTTTGATGTGTTCCGTAGCCATGATGGTATTCGGGTATGACTGAACGAAAAGTTTAATTCAACTATATAGGTACTGAACGAAAACCAGCTCACACGTGATCATTATATTAACAGCATATTCTCAAATAACGATTTATTAAATACTAATCAATGAGACATCATGAATAGGCTAATAATTATTAATAAACACAAATTTCTGTGCCGTAACTTCGTGGGGCTAACGTTTGATGCGTTCCGTATCAATAAAAGAATTCAGGTATGACTGAACGAAAGATGACACTGAAGTATAACTGAACGATAAATGGTATTCAGGTAGGCTCTATGATTGCTTAATCTCATAATGAGGATTTATTAAACTCCAATCACGCGACATCAATTTCAATTCTTTATTATCCTTGAGTCACAGATTCATCGGTATAACTTATTTACAAAATACATAATAAATAATAAATATAAACACATTTAGGAGAGTAATGTGAAAAATAATTAAATAAATCATAATAAATCTTACAGATTACATATCACCGTTTCTTACTCGCATACATTAGATATCTTCCAAGGTTTCTTAGATCTTTTACATTCGTAGTGCTCATTAATTTAAAAAAATTGTACATATTTGGTCGTGTGGTATAATATGGTTTAATATATTGCAGGCATAGTTCTTTAAAAGCTGTGCATATATCATATCATACATCATAAATACCGTTAATTCTGAAGCCGGTTTAAAGAACTCAACGCGACCGGATGATGAATTACTAATAGAATTTGATAATTGGTTCCCAATCACAGCCATGCGGAACTGGAAACCGGAGCACCGGATAAACAGTTACTTTTACATCGTGAATATTCCGTTCCCAGTAAAAAGCGTGCGGATAGGGGTTTCCGGATTATCGGCAACCGGATAAACGCGGCTCCACGCGGTATTCTTGGATTTTGTTCAAGGTATGTTACATTTCGTTATCTTTTGGTAGGCTACTTTTGTTTATCCTGGTTACTAAGGTGGCAGCCATGTTGGATTTTGCAATTTTTATATCTTATAGTGTTTTCCATATCTTATAAATTACATTACATATATATATTCCCTATCATTATTACAATTAACTATTCATACTAAATTACATACAATGCACTCCCAACTCTATTACACATCTTATTTTCAGATCCTACACCTCTGGTTAGGTACATTCCCTCCCATTGGTTTATTAGTTTTAAACCCCTGTACACGTTAGGTTTAGTTATTAATAGGAATAGGAATCAAGATTATCCCATTTTTATACTCCCGTCCGTCGGTCTGTCCGTCCGGTCTCACTCATTTATACTTCTGCGCCTTTTGACGAGTCCGTTCACATTTACCTCGTGCTCACTCTACAGGCTACAATTCTTTTAGATTCTTTTGATCTTTTGTATGTGTGTCAATATCATTATGAAGATGTGCACTATTGAATTTGGTGAGGATCCGATGATTTTCTTTAGAGATATCGCATAAAACTCTGATATCGCGTTCGTTTTTTTTTCTTCACTTTTTTGGCTCGTGCTCACTCTACAGACTACAATTCTCTATTGATTCTTGTGATCTTTTGTATGTGTGTCAATATCATTATGAAGTTGTGCACTATTGAATTTGGTGAGGATTGTATGGTGGGCGTATTCGCTTGCGAGACTTGCCGCAAGCCTATGTTCTTTAGAGATATCGCATAAAACTCTGATATCGCGTTTTTTTTCTTCCCTTTTTTGGCTCGTGCTCACTCTACAGACTACAATTCTCTATTGATTGTTTTGATTTTTTGTATGTGTGTCAATATCATTATGAAGTTGTGCACTATTGAATTTGGTGAGGATCCGATGATTTTCTTGAGAGATATCGCATAAAACTCTGATATCGCGTTCGTTTTTTTCTTCACTTTTTGTCTCGTGCTCACTCTACAGACCACAATTCTCTATTGATTGTTTTGATTTTTTGTATGTGTGTCAATATCATTATGAAGTTGTGCACTATTGAATTTGGTGAGGATCCGATGATTTTCTTGAGAGATATCGCATAAAACTCTGATATCGCGTTCGTTTTTTTCTTCACTTTTTGGCTCGTGCTCACTCTACAGACCACAATTCTCTATGGATTCTTTTGATCTTTTGTATGTGTTAATATCATTATGAAGATGTGCACTATTGAATTTGGTGAGGATCCGATGATTTTCTTGAGAGATATCGCATAAAACTCTGATATCGTGTTTTTTCACCTTTTTCGCTCGTGCTCACCCTACAGGCTACGATATAGAGTTTGTTTTACAGTTCACATTTAGCTCCTTATCAAGCTGCTGGTGGGCGTATTCGCTTGCGAGACTTGCCACAAGCCTATGTTAATGTATATATTCATTTGCCTGTTAGTAATTGTAATCTTTGTATTTTCAGGGTTTTTGTTTTATGTTAATAATAAAAAGTCCATAGAACCCTCTGTGTGGTTATTTCTACCCTTAGGCCTAACCCCACCCGACAACATTAAAGACGCCATCATTCGGCAACGCTCTATAGTTTCCGTACTGCTGAATATAGACTACTGCAGAGCTCTGGCTGACCGTTCGTTATTTTATAGTCATATCATCTGATTGCTCAAGAATTAAGTATTTTTCTGAAGTGTTACTTCACTTGGCATCCATTCTCCGAGTATCTGACGAAATCAACAAATCTCAAGCTCTGTTAGATAAAAGATTAGGTTCTTTAGGTGAAGAATTCTGGAATATTCATCGTTAACATTTTATGATGTCGATCCATCTTTAACAATGCTTTGATTGGTGAGCTTTAAATGATAACAACTTTTGATGGTTTTGGGTAAAAATTCCTCGGAATATGATTTAAGGAAGAATCTAGTCGGATCAAGGACGGCGAGTGAAGTATTAGAAGTAACTAAATCCGCATTTTAAGTACTTTCTTTGACTGCAAATGATCATTCGGTAATCCTTAGCAGCAGTTTAGGCCACTTTGATTCTGAAGCTGTAATTGTTGCAGAGTGCTAGCAGAACTTTCACAGTAGACTGTTTGTATAATGACATCAGATCAGAGCAAGGTTCGCCATTTCAGGGTAGATAATTCTAATATCCACAACTGACGAAAACAACTTTCTGGCAGTTAATACCGATATAATTTCCAGATGCTGTCGACAAAAACATAAAATCCACCCCCCCCCCCCCGAATAAACCAGTAGCCAATTGAAGAAAAACAAACAAGTAACAAGACTAATTCGTTGGCTTTAATGAACCATTACTATACGTTTTACAGTGACAACAACGACCAAAGAACATCACAGAATTGCATTTGATCATTCAACAATACATAGATCTGAATTTAAAATATTTACACTATAGTTTTTACATTGAAAAGTAATCATTATAATATTCACAAATAACAAATTCCTACATAGACAAATCTATGCTATATATTTATATATTTACATATTCAATTGGTCCTCATATACATAATATCTATTTACATAATTTCACCATTTTCCACAATCAGAAAACATCAACTTTTGACTTCATTATATACATTATAAATACGTCAATATCTTATAGCCCCGTCACACCGGACTGCGACCATTTGCGATCTTACGGCAACAAAAAATGTACTTGGTTGCCGGTAAACGTCGAGAAAACGCAAGAAAAGGTACCTTAAATTACAAATTCTAATCCATATTCACGCCACGGATCTGCCAAATTCCCCCCACAGTTGAAAAAAAGCTTCAACCCCATGCAATGTTAATTGCCTAGCCTTACGTTTCTCGTTTTTCGTTTTTCTATTACAATAAGACTACTACAGGTGTAAAAAAAAAAGTTGCCGACATAATCAAAATTTTATGGTGGCTTTAACATCGTCACATCCGGCACACTATATACACAATCTTTGGCACTTTTGTGAAATTGTTCACATCGTTTGATTATTGCATAAATTAACTTGGATCTCTGATATCAATCTCTCCTACAGAGTTGTCGTTCCTTGCAGCTCATTTCAACAGCAACTGCAAGGAACGACATCTCTGTATGAGAGTGCACTGATACATCAACACTTTACTTATTACGTCATCGCGTGAAACATCGCAAAATTGTCACTAAAGCTACACCTAGAACTATTCTAAAAACGTCTGTCGAGTGAAGCGTTGAAGATGCACTTTCTACTTCATCAAGCACAACCCGGGGATTATCTAGGTCGATTTCATCTCTTTGTCCCTGCCGTTGATGATTGTCCCGTGAATGCGATTGGTCATTTCGAACTACGTGAGGTTTATTGGTTGATCTGGTCAATATGTCACGTGGTAATGTAACGGGGTTTTCCATTGGTTTACATTCTTTCCTTTTCTCTTCTAAAAAGAAAAAAAAGTAATGTGAAACGGATAAAGAATTTTGCTTTCAACAATGACTTGGTACATTTATGTTATGTTCTTGACACAGCCAGTATTATCATACCCCCCACTTTAACTGTAATAGCGCATATTATTAGCAAATTCCCTTAATACCTTTAGAAGCATAACGGCTACTATGGAGAATACTTACTATCTTCAAGGAACAAAGCAGCTTTAGGTCTCCTCATTTCATCAGACTCGACATCTGAAAGCGGCGTACATTGTGTGGTTGGCATCTTGTAAAGAACTCTCCATGGCCAACGACTACCAATGATGTAGCTACTGATGATCTGAAAACACACAAGAAACACACGTGATATACAATGGTTGCTTGTACCAAGGAGCAAAAAACAAAATGAAGAACAAAACAAGGCCAGAATCAAATAAAATATTTACATAAGGTAATTAATTATGCTGACAATGTATCCTCGTCAGCTTTTCAGTCACCTCTATAACACAGATGGTATTTTCTGTCGATTTGAAAGCTGGCAGTTACCTTTCAGACATTGCGGATATTGCGTTACGCATTAAAACGTACATAATCACACTACAAGCTAATATATAGTCCAAAACATCTGTCTCAGCCAAAAACTCTCAAAATAGCCATCAGAGGCGGGAATAGAAACAGATATTTCGATCTAGCTAATAAAATGGTTATGATTCAGAAAAGACACATACCCAACAATTAAATTCATTCCTGCCATCCATACTTCTAGTTATGATCATTTCCTGCAAGTCTTCTTCTTGGTATGTTATAAACGCCAAACATTGAAGTTCTGAAAAATCATAAGCATGTTACTTATCTCGCAATTCAAAAAGTTTCCATTCGACTGGAGCTTCGATGTCGTTAAGATCTATCTATCAAGTCTCGGGAACTCAGTAGGGATCGGGTCAGGTTTGTGGGAATAGTATTTCACTGCACTGGGCTTGGTTGGATTTAACATAAATAATTGATAAAAAAAAAAGACTTTACGTTTCAAAAGTAAGGTATTTACTGTCATTTTGTCACGGCTTAGACCAATCGAAACCTAGTATTGTATCTGTTCAAACCTGAAGAACTTACCCAAAGGAGCTAATAAGGAAGGACAAGATGTGGACTGAAGAGTCAAACTAACTCGTGTTCTACAAGTATCAGCATCCCAATCAGATATGGTACCATCACATGTTTCATCATTAAAGGTACCATTAAATGGTATGGTGCTATCAATACCACAGTAAGATGGCCACAGATTCTTTATTCCAGATACTGAATACAAGATTGAAAACAGTAGTATATTAGTCATAATCGTCCAGGAAAAATTAATCTGAATGTTAACAGATTGTAGATAACTGATAACAGTAGGATGACATGTTGGAATGGGGTTGGGATATTAGGGTACTTACATAAGGTCCACCTCGTCTTATACGTAGACTGCAATAGCCACCTTTCTTGTATCACGGAAAGCAACAATTTGAATGGATTATTGGCCAGCGAATACAGCCAATCAGAGCCCTCGACTGATCAACTTGGTAAAAGTTCATATTTACTTACAGATAAGGTTTTTGAAATAATAACTTCTATAAGTATCTAACAGAGGAAAAGGGTCGTCATGAAAAGCACAAATTTCTTCCATTTCCTTATCTTGACGTAAACTTCGACCTGAAACCAAAAAAAAGTTTTCAGTTGTTGAGAAAATTCTACATGGGAAATCGCAAATATGTGGAGAAACTCATTATTTGTGAAACATTCATCATTTTTGTATGTTTAATTTAGGCTGAGATAAGTATTAAGAAAAAATTATGAGTGTTCAGAGTTGTGGCCACATACTCTACTGATAGTATTGACTGTTGTGGACCAAAAGCAGACAGTCAGACTTTTTTTTATATAAAAAGTAAATTTAACTAAAGCATCAAAAAGAACTTACTTGCTCGATAACTGAGTAAATTGTTATTTCTTCTGGAAAACTCAAAGCATGTATATCTGGGAACACTGAAATATCAATTAACAATTGAATTAACGATGAAATACATTGAAATGAATTGTAGACACTTCCATCGGTAAGCTTTTGTACAATTTCATTACTATTTCAATATTTGAAGCTGTAATGTAGTAGCTATTATGAGCTCTCTACCTCTTTACAAACATCTGAAAATAATAATAATAACAAAAACAGATTTAATCGTACCATCCATTTCTAAAGGTTGTGACTGTTTTATATTGGTTTTCATTGGTCCCTTTCTCACGACAATGAAATTTACCAAATTTACTGAAGACAGCATGTCGCCTTTCAATCTGTACATCTTCTTCTCTGTTTAAATCATACAATACCCATGAACCATGTATCTTGGCATCAAAATAACACCCCTGTTTAGCAGCGTTGTTGTGTTCTGAAACAAATATACATAAATTTACCACGCCCTGTGATTGGTAGCCTACGACTTTAAAGCTATACTTAACGTTCTTACAAGAATAACATTTTAAGTTAGCGATGATCCTGCCCACCATCTGGTCCCTGGCCTATCCTCTTGCTACTGATCTTTCCTGGATTATCCGTACCCATTTACAGTCGACAGGAATAGTGAGGAAAGATGACTTTTGCAATATCGCCAGAAACTCCGACCGATATTAGAACCCACGACCACCAAATGCACTCTTTCAGAAGAATTAAAATAGAAACTATAACTTCAAAATAATTTACGTTTGGCCCCATTTCAAACTAAACTAAACGAATTTGTTTGTGTTTATATTGCCGGTGTGTTATAATTAATTAGCTGTGTTTAGTAACTTCTGCAGTTGCTCATGTTGGTTCATTATCTCGTCCTCACAGTCAATGAATCAAAATGATCAAACTATAACCTTACTGAACTTCTAGCAAGACTGTAGTAAGTTAATTATAGACCCACTGCAGAAGGTGTGACAATTTCATCGACTGATTTGCTTCAAACTCTCCAAGATTGGTCGCTGATCAACCAGCCATCAAATCAATTTACAGTTCTTTTCAATTCAACCTTGGGTCTCGCCGGAGTTTAAGGTGTAAAAGCTCGAACTTTAAGAGCTAGTAAATTGATTAAATCTAGCACTTAACTGATTTGGAGGGTTTTAAAGTTAAAATTAGATGACTCGCTTAGAAGACGTTATCTTAAATTAAACAACAGTTAATTTCAGTTTTTACTTCTCTTCTCTTACCTCCTAACTTTATTTCTTGGTGAAAAAAAAATCGTTTTTAAAATGTTACGTGTCGAGAGGCATGTCTTCTTTTATTAAACAATTTCTCTTGTAATTCTAATTGTGATAAAGTACTTGCTTTCTTTACTTCAGACGTTTTGCCCTTTTAATGTTTATTTGATGAATGTTAAAAGCATGTATCCAACTTTCCTTAAAAGTTACAAGTAAAATATAGTCTTTGACAAAGCCAATCAATACATTCATTCTCACAAATTATATTTTCCGCAATAAAAGCTAAATCTATTTGAACGAGTAGGACAAACTGGACATAAGAAAGGTCCGAGGGTACCTTGCAGAAAAGTTTGAAGGCGTCACAATGTCTACAGAGAACAGACACAAAGTTAAAGCGTAGTTTAGGAAGTCTAAAGTCTATATTTCTGAAATACTTTATTTCCAACATGTATTAAAATCAACCATCTCCTTTACCAAGTAGGTCAATATGACCATCATTGTTCCAGGATGTCTAAGAATTAAATATCTGTCGCTGGTCAACAAACAAAGTAAAACAAACAAAAGTTTAAAATCAATTAATTCAAAAATGTTTTGAACTGATCTTAAAGGAAAATCCCCAATGGTAAGCTTTCTAAACGGCACAAACCCTTTCAGCATATTGATTGTTTTAAATGTAAAATACTGTACATCTGAAATGAAATTTCTTTTAAATGTAAAGTAATTGTTTAGAACAGAAAATTAAAGTTTTTTTGTGGACTATTTTTGGCACGGGATAATCACATTTTCTGTCTGTAAAAGGCATCAGAGTCGTAGACGGTAACTATATTTGAAATCAGCTTTATAACACACGATTCCAACAAAAACAACGAGAAAACACTATTGTTATAAGCTCAAACACCCCTGGTATCTAAAGTGGTCGCTGCCAGTGGCTCAACTACAATTGGGACTAACCCCCACCGCCAGAAAATAAAATGATATATAATTGCTTCACTTACAAGCTACAATTATAATCAAACTAAACAACCCGCAATATATCTACAGTTAATCTTCAATTAACAGGCATTACATTGAGTTACAGAGGAGTCTCAGAATGCAGGGCATGTTATTAGGAAGGGGCCAAACACACTTAAGTCTACTGGCCCCCACTCATCTAGTGGAGACACTGGTCGCTGTTAGATAGCTAATGTAAGTGTTTGTACTATTTTAATATAATTAAATGCTAAGATAAGAAATGATTTCCACTAGGTAGAGTTAACCATCTTTTCATTGTGTTTTTCAAACATGTCACTCGACTCGTCTTGAAGCACGTTCCTTCTCATACCAGATTTCACTTCACTTGACTAACGTGGCCACTTCAATCAAACCACACAAGCCATGTAATCTCAAAGCGCGGGAAAGGGTGAAAAGCGGGATCATGATCGTCTGTGCCTTCAGTAATAGCAGACGTAGAAATTAATCTATTAATGGCGGCTAAGAATGGTAACAGCCGAGAATGGAATGTGCCGTTTTCAAGAAATGAGTCTTGTTTACATAATCATAAGACGAGGAAACATTAAAATAATTGCTTTATTTTTTCTTCGACACGAAAATCAAGTTTTGACCGTAAACTGTATGATTTGTTAAAATATTTTTATAGCTTAAATTGACGTTACTGATTCTGAAAGCAAAGTCTAAAAGTCTCTATTACAACTTAATGGAATGGTGCCAATGTAATATAGAATACATAAAGACGATGGTTTGGAAATTGTAAATTAACCTTAAATCAGTATAACCTCTTATGTTATTGACCTTCATTACAGAGTTATTCTGGTATGCAGTTGGAATCGCATCTGCCTTAAGGATAGTGTAGTGTCTGTTATATTGTTAATGTTGACCTGGTATTCGTACAGATTCCATATTCAAACAATGGCTTTAAATTACCGAATTTATAAAGCTTTGTAACAAACACTATGGTTGTAAAAATGGTTTTGTAACAAGCCTCAGATGTTTATGGTATTGGTCTACAAGAAACGCTACTTCCGGTTACATTGTTAAAGTTTGCCACTTATCAAGTTATCATGACTACTGATGAAATAAAATAAAAACATCACTTACGACAGAGTCCACAGGTTTTTCTACAATGACTGGTATATTGTTCTTGTTGTTCTTTAGAACAGATTCCTTGTGCTTCAATCATTTTACACTGTTCTTCATCATCGTCTTCACATCTATCTTCATCTACAAGACAACAGTATATATACCTGAGAAGTTGTATTGTCAATACAGTCACCCAGATCTAAATTTTTCTCATTTACTGAACCATCCAATTTCATTGATCCAGATACAACTAACGATTACCTACAGCTACCCAGTTTGCAACATCAGCTTCCGTTAAAGGCGGGCAATAATTTGTCATCTACCTCCACCTATTTTCAATGCATTATCTTATATTTCGATAATATATTTCCAAAACTGACTGACAACTCAACCCTTCCTCTCCCCTTTACAGACCCAACATACTGGTGAAGCTTAAGTATGTCTGGTAATTGAGATGTTAAAGAATCTCAGGTTTGCATCATCTAACCTCATTGCCACTGAATATTTCAAGCTGTCTAAAATAAGTACCATGCAACAAACCTTTCCTCCTCATTCTTAATTCATAATACTGTATTCCTGTAGGTGGTTTACCATCTTCCTCCTCTGGACAGATAACACTAAAATATATCAATACTGAAAACTCTCCTTTCATATGCTTCGGGAACCTCTGAAATAATAATTGGAACGAAATGAGTTTCAGTAGACTATACTTTCACTACCTTTTATGATAAATGAGACGAGTGTACAATATCTGAAAGGTGAATAAGAGAAAAATAATAAATGAAAATTACTTATTCCCACTCAAAAGATATATATCTTCCAGAGTCTGGTTTGATTTAAGTCTACAATTTGTCGTATGCAATAATGGAACTTTTGCCGTTCAAGAGCACCATTCATTATAATAACTTACCAAGCAATATTTCGGTTGCTCACCAAACTCCCCTGCTACCATGTAAATAAATCTATCAGTTTCCCAACCTGACCAACAAGCCAAACGTTTATCTGAAATGGTAAAAGGTTACGGGGGAATTAATAAAATGAAATAAAAACCTTAATTCTGATTAACAAGCAAAAATAAATTTGATGTAATATTCGTTTGAACTTTGAACTCTTTTCGTCACAGAAAGGCAATAATATAGATGATAGAAAGCGAAATTCCAATATGTAAATTTGATAAAAAAAACGATTTACGACTTTTACGATTTTATCTTTAATTGCTGAATCTTAATTAGTTTTTTAATTCTGGAAATGTTTAACATTCTCTATTTTTAAGGAACCACGACAAGATGGCTGCCATTATAAAGTAATTACTGGCTCATTTCTTGAGAAACATATATATCTTAGTCGAAATTCTAACATATCATCATTAATTCTTAACTTCTTTATGTGTCAAATAAGGGCTGTTTTTTACACTCCAACTCGGAGATAACGGTAATCAAGTCCAACAGTTCGACAGATTAGCTGGTTCACTTTGACGAAAAGCCTTATTAATAAATCATTAGAGTCGCACGAGGTTTCATTACCATGTATTAGCAATGGAAAATTGGTAAATGTTGGAAACTGTTAAGAACTTAGACTACAGGTAGTAATGCATAAATATGTAACAGGTTTTTTAAACAGAACTTCACCAGAAAACAACCTTAAAGCATCAATTTTAGCATAATGAATATATTTATATTTGGGGGAAGACAGGCGTTTATTTCTCACAGAATCTTTGAAGACATTAATATTGTTAATTTGGGACAAATCTGTTGAAAGTCTCGACATGTAAATTTAAGCAATCTCGTTTGCTACCAAAGAATATGCTAACTAAAGTCAAATATTCTACGTTAAAAAAAGGAAACTATGAGTCAGTGATAGGCTGTTAATCGATATCAATCGTCTATAAATGTCATCAAGCTAATTACTAGGTTAATTCTCGCGATATTTAACGAGAACATAAGTTAGCCAGACATGAAAGATAGTAAGGAGATAAACAAAGCGATAAGTTTAATGGAGATACGCAGCTTATTTCTATGTCTTGGCCAACACTGCGAAATCGAACTTTTGGATACCCTTAATAAATCAACTATTATCAGATAAGAGCTCTTGTTTTTATGCGTAGGAAAAATCTGTCGAATACCTCAAGAGCACTGTTCAATAATGTAGATGTAAATGTTTTAGTTTTTTTGGCAATAGTAGAGGTGGAGTCATTCAAAAGACCCTGCAACTAAATCCTTATTTGTATTCAGTATGTATGGAATGGTTTTATCTGACATCTTTTTGGACATAAGCAAATAAACTAATATTATTGGTGCTTCGTCGGCTGGAATTTATGTAATCCAGTGGAGAGGAAAGCATCTATACATTGATACTTACGATGTCCTTTCCTAATGAGAGGATTGCAGTCACTGCCTACTGGAGACATAAAATCTAATCCATCACCAACTACACACTCTACTTCTAGAGTCGATCTTCTCCATTCTGACTCACAATGATCCTGAAATTAATGGTTAATATTTATCTCGGATTTCCCTAATTTGGAGGTTACTGTCAATAACCAATTCTTCTGGATATTTATTATAGTGCTCGATCTAGATCAGCTCCGAGCTATGTTAATGTACTAGAGTGAACATTCAAACAGGAAATAACCAAATATCAAGAGATGCAATCAGATGCTTGGTTTAGTAAAAATCCGCCCCCACTCATATGTTGAAAATGGAACACTTCCAGTTCTGCTTCTTTGAAACTAAATTCCTCAATGCAAAAAAAAAAACAGATTGTTGGGAAAAATCTTAAAGAACTCAATGTACATCCATTGATGGAAGAACTGTTGACTTTTACTGAAAATTTCTCTTAATAACTTTAAAGAAGTGTTCAAGAAGGTAATTTCAACTGACTCTACCATCCATCAATTTCGCAGAATACCAAGAATCTAGTTCCGGTTGTCGTAAAACGCTTTAAAGCATATTTGATAAGAGTTTTGGTCAATTTGTCACATCACTTGAGGTTGAAGAATGACTTTATAAGTGGAAATCAAGTTGTCACAATTACCGCCAGATTTCAAATTAATGTTTTCTGCTTCGTTTGATCATTGATCGCCATTGACTGTTAGCAGACGTGACGGCCATTTTTATTGCATGCTCACAATGTAAACAGTGAATCTAAGTTTCTTCTGAAATGTTCGTTTCAAACAGCCTGTATCAATAAGCGTCTTTTTGTTTATTGTCTCAGAATTTCGTTTCTATTTCTAGCTTTCTACACTAAGTGGGTCATATTGGTGTCTTAATAGTAATAATTCAACCAAAAAGCTGCTTACAATGAAAGATAATTGTGAAAATGCAGCCTATATCTATTTTTGAAAACATCTTTTGCAATTATACTCTTATTTTATTCTATAAATATTAAAATATCTTCAGCCAAGAAATTTTCATTCTATTTTTTTTAAATCTATTTTTGCAATATATATCCTCATTGTTTTTGAAATGTTCACATAAAGACAATCGTTACATTAAGTATTTATAATATCATCAGTAAAAGATGAATGTGAATGGATCATATTTAATTGAGTTAATAGTGATCTTGATAGATCTATTTGTCAATGCAGCTTAATAACGTCTTCTATCAACAATAAGATACTGTAGATCAATCGACACTTTGTAATGATAGAAAATAGACCATCCATTTTTGTGGCTAGCCGGTCGTCTGGGACCACCCGAAGCAAGAAACCTTCATATATGCCGTATAGGCATCACTGTTTTCTATCACTTTTTGAGAGAAAAACTCTGATATTTACCTTCTACTTATCTGTCTATTTCAGACCCTTATCTGGTTTCTGAAGAGGGTTTACTTCATGCAATGTACAACATATCTTATCGGGAGAGCGTCAACAGCCTATATCAAGAATAAAGTAGCCAACACTTTTGAACCTTAACCTATATGTTGTGACAACATTGCCCGAAAAGTTTGCTTTTGTGAGCTCATGTCATACTTACTTCATTGGTTAGTCTGCTGATAGTTCTGAAGGTAAAGCCACCACTGATAGGACATTTGTACGATTGTTTTCTCCACTTAGCTGAAAGTAAAAAAAACAAAATAGAATAAATCGTTCAATTTGATGTCCATTCATTCGTATGCCATAAACTAAGTTGTTCAACTATGTTAGTTGAACCAGTTGAAGAGGCTGGGGGTGAAGAAGTTAAGTAAGCCATTTTAATTTGTCTCCTTCAACAACATCTTTGAGAAAAAAAATATATTGGATTCATATTGAACCAATGTTTAAAAAACTGAAGTGAATGGAGAATTTGTGGCTTTCAAGTGAAACACCGGAATAAAAACATCGATATTCAATTCATACATCTCTACTTCATAAGATTCAGTGATTTGTGTAAATATTTTGCTGCCGGAAGTTTAAACGCGAAGCTAGCTCATTTCTTATAAACTTACACGTTTAATATCGGAAGTGAGTTGTCGTCTGCTCATCGACTAGTTTTAAAATGGCGTCTGTATGTGGTATAAATAAAGAGAAAGTTTATGAAAACGTTGATGGAGACGAAGGTTATGAATACTTTATATATTAACTGCAGGCTATAGACTAAAATTTATTGCAAATCAATTACTTTACAAAAACAACATTTTTTATGAAAAGAAATGGATTTCGATAAGCAACATTTTGCAAGATGGTGAAACATGTAGATGTATTTGTGGATCATGTATTAGAATCATACGCATTGATGACAGTTTTTGAAGAATGCCCACTAATATCCCCAAGGGAATCATTCGCGAATTTTCGTGAGATACTTGCTAAATCATCTACATATTCGCCAGAGCTCAAGAATCAACATTTTCGGCCCAGCTATTATTCGACAACCACTTTGATTAGGAAGAAAAAAAACTATAATAATAAAAAGTAGTTTAACCAATTACGATCTTAACGCAATGAACTCATTAGTCAGGTCTAAGAAACCCTTGAATGAATCTCCTGCCATAGATTACATAATGGATAATACAAAGCTATTAGTATATCATTTTATTCCAACAAAGCTAACGTATCCATAGCAAAGAGAAAGTATGGCCCCTCCTAAATAGTGTACTATTTTAACAATATTGATATTTATGACACCAATTACTCAAGGGAACACATAGAGATTAATTTGCCCCCAGAGGACGTGATTTATCTCGAATCACAATAATTGAATAATAATATTAGGGTGTCAAAAGAAATATCTCGCGGATTTTCTCCTCTCTCCATAAAGCGGTCGATACTGAGGAGCGCTTGATCAATCTTCCATCCCTTTGCATTAAGAATTCTTTGGTGACATACAAAGGAGTTGTTCAATATTAAATCACAACATAAGATTTACGACATATAAGTGTATATTGTGTTGAAACGTTATGTGCCCAATCTTATTAAAGAAGTGTGTTATATTCCATAATATTGTCTTGTGTTTTTTTTTATAAATCACAACACCTTGAAGCTTCGAGAAACTTATGTTCAACCTGTTATACCTGTTCACGTCTTTTGAATACTGCTGCTCGGTTTCTGTTGAGTGTTGACCCTTGTTGGCAATATTTAATGCATGCCTGATATTGTTTTTCCACAATGACCATCTACAACCAAAAACATATGGTCTTCTTGTTCGAATGACAATAGACCAGTACCCGTGGCCATCAACTGCCAAAAAACACTGTGAACAATTGGCGAAATACAACTTAATCTGTATCCTAGTAGCATAGAATATACTTTCTTAATGTGTTTGAAAATAATAAATTGTTTGCACCTACTAGTCTGGAATGTCCCTAGTTGATAACATGACGGACGGTGTGTACTAAAATCATAGAGAATGAATCAATCTGGTTCAATTAAATTAGATTAAACTTGACTGATTGACAGTCAGCTTGACTTCCATGTCAAAACGTGTATGGAAAGCAGAATAGGGAAACAGGGTCTTTTGGTTTACATGAACTTTCGAAGTATTGGCTATCAAACCTAAGCAATCCCATCTTTCACGTCAAAAGTGAATTGAAGCAAACAGGGAAAAGAAGGATTGGTGATTCTTTTGGGTGATATGATCGAAATATTTGCAACTACACCAATGCATCACAACTTTCATGTCAAACGTTAAAAAATGATGGATAAATGACTGTTCTATATTACATCTGAACTGATTGATAATAATCGTGACTTTCATGTCAAACGTGAATTGATAGAAGAACAGGGATAATAAATTAGATATATGACTGTTCTATTACATCTGAACTGATTGATAATAATCGTGACTTTCATGTCAAACGTTAATTGAACAGGGATAATAAATAAGATATATGAAAGTCCTGTTCTATTACATCTGGTCTGATTGATGATAATCGTGACTTTCATGTCAAACGTGAATTGATAGATGAACAGGGATAATAAATTGGATATATGACTGTTCTATTACATCTGAACTGATTGATAATAATCGTGACTTTCATGTCAAACGTGAATTGATAGAAGAACAGGGATAATAAATTAGATATATGACTGTTCTATTACATCTGAACTGATTGATAATAATCGTGACTTTCATGTCAAACGTTAATTGAACAGGGATAATAAATAAGATATATGAAAGTCCTGTTCTATTACATCTGGTCTGATTGATGATAATCGTGACTTTCATGTCAAACGTGAATTGATAGATGAACAGGGATAATAAATTGGATATATGACTGTTCTATTACATCTGGTCTGATTGATAATAATCGTGACTTTCATGTCAAACGTTAATTGAACAGGGATAATAAATAAGATATATGAAAGTCCTGTTCTATTACATCTGGTCTGATTGATAATAATCGTGACTCTCATGTCAAACGTGAATTGATAGAAGAACAGGGATAATAAATTGGATATATGACTGTTCTATTACATGTGAACTGAATGATAATAATCGTGACTTTCATGTCAAACGTGAATTGATAGAAGAACAGGGATAATAAATTAGATATATGACTGTTCTATTACATCTGAACTGATTGATAATAATCGTGACTTTCATGTCAAACGTGAATTGATAGAAGAACAGGGATAATAAATTAGATATATGACTGTTCTATTACATCTGAACTGATTGATAATAATCGTGACTTTCATGTCAAACGTGAATTGATAGAAGAACAGGGATAATTAATTAGATATATGAAAGTCCTGTTCTATTACATCTGGTCTGATTGATAATAATAGTGACTACCATGTAAAACGTGAATTGAGAGAAAGAACAGGGAAAGTTTTTTGAGTAAATGACGAGCAATAAATGTGACTCCTATGTCAAACGTAAATTGAAAATAAAACCGACACGTCTGGATCTCTGAAGATCTTTATTAACTACAAGTTCATCCAGGGCCTTTTGGACTTGAAGTTCATCAGGGCTATCTGAGACTCCACAGGTTTAAAGGCAAAAAACGAAAAGAATATTAGACAAATCATTTACATCAGGCGACAGGCCAAGCTATCTCTAGTAATATCTAATCGCGCGAATTGCTTATTTATAGACTTTCAAACATGATATGATATGTTTGTTGATCTTGCGGTTCTGCTAATTAATCTAATAAAGATGTGATTAAATAATGTGAATATTAATTAATAATTATTTCTATCTGAAGGCCATAATAAACAACGCCGCTATATATCAATGTCGGGGCTAAATAAGTTATCGTTTACATTTATTTCATTATCATGTGATGAATAGGACGTCGCGAAATTAAGTTAACCGTTATAAAAAGGTTATTTGTGGCTAAGCTGCAAGCCGTAATCTGAGAATGCAGGGTGATTCCGTAACTAGAGGTTAGACCTAGAGTCACGCTAGATTAATACACGTAATCGATGGTATCGTACAATAATTGACAACCACGACAAAGGTGAACAAAATATTATCAGGAAACGAAATGTTGTCTCTGCTTCATTAAACACTTCCAATGGGACCATTAAGTATGTATTTAATAGACCTCGGTTCCTCTCGTTTACAAACCGGAACCAAATAAACAGTTTTTGAGTCATCTAAAGTAAATCTTTCAACTAGTATTAGATAATACTAGATAACAAAACAGATATCGATCATAGAGAAATATTAAGACAGCTTCCCAGGCAAAGCAATATACGTCCACTGGCAGCTGTTAGAAAAAATAATACAGTCTTTAGTGACTAAAATACGAATATTTATCGCTTTTTAAAGATCTTCTAAATGCATTTATAGTTTGAATGTATTCATATTTATATTTCTGTCAGTTATTCAAGCAGGATTTTTAAATCAATAGTATTAACCTCAAATTATAAAAACACAGTCTTTAATATGTTTCACTCGCACCAAATTTCATTAAAATCAGATAAAAACTTGTTCACAAAAAATGTTGACGACGACGGCAATATACGTCCACATCTCCTTGTGAGCGTATAAAAACTAAGTAAGCGTAGTGAATTTAATGTCATTTCTGCTTTTTCTTCATTAATCTTCAGAAAGACTCTCATAATTAAAAACGATTGTGCAATGATGATGACAGAACTTGAAAAAGATGATTAATTTTCTTTTCTTAAATTCTACTTTTAATCAAAGAACTGTTTCCTTGAAGAAAAAACTAAGGAAGAACATAATCCCTTTGATATGATGAGAGCATTGTGAATCGTTGACTTAACGTTACTTTCATCACGGTTTAACATTTGAACGTTATTCTATGTAAATAAAGAAGATATTTTGTCATTTATTTCCTTTTTTTTTATCTCCTTCACAATGTCATTTAGTTTTTTATTACTTTTGCTTCGACGTCTTGAAAATGTTATTCTTATTTTATTCCAGTTTCCAGAGCAGCTGAAGTTGAAAATGATCTATGAGAAACAGTGGGATGAAACGTTTCGGATTGGATCATTTGAGATAGGAAGTGATTTTTCTGGAATTCATTTGAATTGGCATGTTGCCTCACTTGGTGATGTCATTTCCGGATGTAGAATACCACATGTAATATGAAAATTGAATTTGAAATTACATTATTTGGTCGTGAGGTTTGTTCAATGTCTCCCAACTCAAAGGTTTCCAAATCTATGATGGAACTTTTTGGAAACAAGGCATGGTATTTATAAAAGACAGAGCTAGTATTGATCGTTAAGAATCAGTTTCGTACTTAATGCTCTCTTATTAGAAAGAATGACACTTGAAAGTGATTTGGTCTGTTGATCGCATCAAAATATCATTTAATATTTTCCTCTATCAGTCAATTATCTCAAGATAAAGTTCAATCCTAATGGACTCAAATAGCACAACAACATCATTCAGGTTCTTATTCCGTTTATTTGTGACTATGTCTGTAAATTTTGCGCTTAATTTAGATTCATATAATTGTACAAATTCGACAATTGGTTTATTATAGAAGTGTATATTGCACTACATTTTCACAATTAAGCTTAATCGTTACTTAAGAAATGAATAGAAATTATGTCAATTGTTTAATCATTGCATTTAGCACTGTTTATAAAAACCTGTTTTTCTTGTGAATTACATTATGATATCAAAGACTGGTTATTTAGTTATTTAGATAGAGCATGACCTAGCAGGACGACATCCATCCGTCACAAACAGTTTTCATAGACCATATCATACAAAGGTTGCTACTAAATTACACTTGTATAGACACAGTGTAAAGTTTTTGTTGCCAGAATGCACAAGAATGGGTTAGTTACAATTTTTGCAAAAGATGTTTAAATAGATAAAAATAAAATAGCATAATAAGCTATGTGACTTTAAAAAGATGTGGAATTAACAAACCCCATAGCACGAAGCAATCAGGAGTCCAGGTGAGCATGATCTGCCACATTAGCGAGTTTAGTATTTAATATACATGTACTACAAAGTTACTCACCAACCCACGGCCATTCCTCGAGAACTAACCCGTCTTCATCACACAGATCAGGGTCATTGGTATCACTCAGTGGACCTTCTAACACCTGCACTAGATTATCACTCCGACGTATAAATCTCATACAGGTAAATTTGTGTGTTCTGAAAAGACAAAATACAAAATTATTTAACAGATTTAATAATAATCAAAACGAGTCACTTCATGACTGGTACCCTGGGAACAAAATTGATATCTTTCACCAAAACAATTACCAATTTGGCTAACACTTAGCTAGGGGCCAATTGAATGATATATTATGGGGTGGAAGTATATCAAAATGTATAAATTTGTGTATCATTGATCATCATCGCTTTCTTTACATGGTATCGCTGATGGTCTTTAACTGCATCAATATCATTTAATATTTACCTATCTAGATTGTATTGGATTATTTTATATGTATTATATCCTTCATTCGTTAAACATGTTCTATTATACACTAATTCTCGTTCAGAACACCTTCCAAAACTAGTTTTAGTATAAACACTGCGTTTTTCAACGCGATCACAACGTTTCATACTGTGTTCACGGTGCCGCCATAAATTATTCCCATCAATAAAAATATCCTGTTTTTGAAGCCATCTGACATCATGTTTCAGGTTAATCCACCAAGTTTCAGTATTCCAAGGTTTGGTTTCACCAAGATGTGATGGTGTTTGTAAAAATGCTGGAAATCGGCAACTACTTTCAATACCTGGAATAGAAACAATGACCCTTTCTGTAAAACCTAATAAATTATATTATAGTGTATCATTAAGGGTGTCACAACCAAGTCAGAAAGCATCCTTTGATACTGAAGTTATGTATACCAAACATAAACAAATAAGCTAAGGAGTGGTTGTGAAGAAGCTTTTATAAAACATGGGGCCTGAATGAATGATATTAATGGTGTTCATTTGAAATAAATTTCAAGCTGTGGCTACAATATAATACATCTAGCAATTGAGTTGGTACCGTCATTTGCTGATTTTTAGCAAAGCCCTATACATTATACGGGGCTTTGATTTCTTGGAGGGATGGGTTTATCACCATTCGAAGAATGTATGTTGTCAAAGAGATATAAATTGCGACATATAAGACGCGTTTTTACAACATACTTCCTCTTACGTCCGCGTTTGTTTTATAAAGGGGAGATAATTTAACTGTATGACAATCCTTAACCGTTTTTATACACATTATAAAGTTGTTTATGTGTATCTACAGGTTAATATGTATATACAGTACATATAGATCTACTATTCAATTCATATTAGATAAATCAATTTAAATTATGTTGTAACATATCTAAAGGGAGTTGGGTGTTTGTTGGACATAAAACTTCCATTTAAAACAATTCTAAAGAGATTCCAATCAATACTGCTCTTGTTGACGTTATTATATGTAATAAGTAACAGAAGACTGTATATTAAAATATACAAGAAATAGTTTGCTTATACGATAAAGAACAAGCATTCGAATATTCCTGTTTTGTTATAGCCAGACAGACTCCCGTTTCAGTAAACATTTTCCATTTGTGCGAATAACATTTTTCTGTTTTTAAGACAAGATCGAAATAAGTCCTCATTTCGTTCTTGTGATTTATAAAAATGCTATTAATGATTCCTTAAACTGACTTTCAGTTCGAAACATTCAAACTACTCAGTTATACTTTGTTTTTAGAAGTATTTTATACTTAGTGTAAATTTAAAATCCTGATTGAACCTCTTTATTATAAAACTCTTTGTTGTCTGTAAAGATTTCCCTTGATGGGAACACAACTTTAAATTGATATTTGTATGTCTACGGAGTTGTTAAAAATATTAGGCTTCTAATCGTTATTTCGATTTCAAATTATGTCATAGAAATGTTCAAGTTGAGGCCGTGTCAGATTTTGTTTTCTAATCTTTTTTCAATTACTTTTATTACTATCGATTTCTTCTATTGTCTTGGCTGTTCTTTTTTCTACTAAAACATTTAGAGTAATTGTGGATGCATGAAAAACCGATACATCGGTCTTTAGTACAATAAGAGAATCCACAAACATGCAGTAAATAGTAAGGTGGTCACATCTTATTATAACACAGTGAGTTAATACTTTGTTCAGACTGGTGAAAAGCCATACTTTCCATATTCTGTATACTTTAAAAATTCAGATATTTTAACGACTGATGTGTGATACGTTCCCACAAAAAAGCAGACGTAAATGATCTTACTTTGATGATAAAGATAGCAGCGTATGTTATCGAAAGTTTAAGTTCCATCAACACATCAGTTCTGTACATACCCGAATAAGATATATTACAATTTGATTGGCTGTAATCCGATTTGGTGTAATAAGTCAGGGTCATTGCTGGTAAATTGAGCCAACAAATGAGCAAGCAACTAATTGCTGATGACTTATCTTAATTGAGTAGAAAAATAAAACGATTTAGAACATTATTACAACATTATGTAGTTTGTTATATGGCCACTGATATTACCCATGTATTGCGAAGAAAAAAACTGCGTCGTGTTCAATAATATACCCCCAAAGAACACACGAGATCAATTGTTAATCTGACTCAAGTCATCACGTATTTTTTGCATTTATCAGATCTTTCAATAAAGTTACATTATATCTTTACTTATGATATACGGCTACAAATAAAATCTTCACAATACTTGTGAAACGCTCTAGATAATTTCAGTGTTATAAGGTCATCAAGTGATATCTCTGTTGACTGTACTTGATCACAGTACAGTAACCAATGCAAAACAAAGTTTTCTTAATAGTTCACTTTGCCTATGGACCGTCAGTGATAGGACAAAATGACTATTGGTCTAGCGAGTCCAAGTAAAAGACGAGTCGGGCAATAAGGTCTGAACTGAATTACCTATAGAAAATTTGAAAAGCATTCGTGGTTTTCATTTGACTATGGCTTTAGGAACAGCTGATTTAGAAATCTATAGGCCAAATGATTCTTCATCCATCATTATATTTTGATGAGGAAATATGAATAAATGCTTTCCTGAAAAACTGCTCCGCTACCCCATTGCCAAAATTAATCTTTTGCCTTGAGTCAAACTTTTTGCAGACTTTACCAATTGAATTGAATTTGAAACCAAATGAATATAGACTGGGAATAGAGAGATTTGCAGTAGATTTAGATTTTGTATTCTTTCACAACAATGACTGTTTTTACTCGTTCTAAAAACCAATCACCGTTTTCTATTGAGGTTTATAGAAGGTTGAAATTGGCGCGGAGGGTTACAACCCAGTTTCTAGTATCGATGAAAAGAGATCCTAATATAATTATCCCTACACAATGTCGTCTTAATGTGATTTAGAAAACTTCATGTTGAAGGAAGGGATGAATTAGAAGCCTAATAAAATTTATTATTCTTAAATAAATAATCGAACGATATTTAATGTGTCTTGGAGTAGACGCGAGCTATACAGAATAGCTTGTTGGTTCGAGCGATTCGATCGACTTACACAAACAACCCGAATCCACGTAATCTCAACACTCAATACGAGTTGGGGTTAGTGGAGTTGACGTGGAGACAATAACCAAACATAATAAGAGTATTGGAAATTGTTGACAAAGATTATTAAACAATGACTACTCCATTTCCTCATGCAGTATAAGATAAGCTGGAGAAAGGTTTAGTAATTTACTCTGATAGAATCGTAGTAAATTCGCGGATTTCTGAATGACTGGGTTGGTCAATTTGACAAATTACTATCCACAATTCCATTTTAAAATCAATGCTTCGGGTGGGAGCACCTACGAAAGAATGTGCTGTACCGATCCAATGAGTGCTTACTCAAACGTCTGCGTCCTTTCAGTACAAAATATGTTAATTCTACCTTCTATATCTTAAGGTATAATTAGGGACATTTTTGATTGAAAATTCTGGATGGGTAGTTCTGAATTTTCTTTTTTTCAAATTCCACAGAGAGCGAAAAACCTTAGAGTATTGAGACAGTTGTTTAGGTAATCAAATCATACTCAAGTCTGTCACGGTTACCACAAAGTGTGAAATCCTAATATTTTATGTATTATGTGAAACGAAGCGGTTGGAACTAACACTCATATCTATTCTTCTAATCGCCGACTTGTTATGAATGATTCAACATTTTCTACACATCATTGAACTTCTCCTTTCTTTTCTAATATTATTAGCTTGATTTTTACTTCAGGTTTCAAATGATATTTTTCACTTGATGCGTTAAATATGAAATTGGACATTTTAAGAGTGATCACTATTAAGTCTACTTATTTAAATGATTAAATTCTAGTCGACTTCAGTATATTGACACCAAGATACCAATATTATAATATGATAAGGTCCAAGGATTTTGCTAATGGCTAAAATCAAAAGAAAGGAAACAGTAGTACGCTTCAATTACAGCACGGACTTCACAGAGAGCATCATAACTAATAACTTCTGTATCTAAACATTCAAACAAGTGAATTGAGCAATGAACATGCTATTTATGGTGTTCACGACAACGGCATCCTACGCAATGGTAAGTTCTTCTGGTAAAAATAAATACAAATATTTCATGTCGCTTTTTTACACATCTGTCAACAAGTTACGTACAAAATGTGAATCATTTTTCTCAGTTAATGGTTTGAGATTTGATAAAACGAAACAATTAGTTGACATCTAGACTTTTAAATGCGGTATATATTCTTAACCTGTCAATTTTCATTACAACTATTTCTATAAAATTCGGTTTTCCAATCTAATAAGCCCAATATTTTAATGTCAAAATTGTTTTCTGGCTTTAAATATAATTTGTCAAAAATGCATGTGAATCATATAGAAATCGAATTTCTGTTATATACTAGAATACCAACGATATGCATGGAATTATTGATTAAATCCCTTACTATATAGTGGGTTTGATTTTAACCCTAAATTTGATTTTAAAGAGTTGCTACATCACAAAAAAATCTACTTGAATTTCTAGACAATTCGTACATCGGTTGGCAAAACGAAAATATACACATAACCAATCACCTTTGCTACGATAACACCTTTTCATATAGCGTTAAAACGACGACCCCTAGTTAAACATGGCACGTGTTTTTACATGACATTATAAAATGGAAGCGATTTCTTTGATTTCTACTTCGTATACACTTAAATATCTGATATATGAATAAATAGTTTCCGATGGGAAATATTCAGCGTTCTTCTGACTAAACTGAATTGTTCACCAATTGATCGAAGCTACTGTCTGGACAACGAAAGCAATGGAATTAAACAAGATAAGGGGTAATTTAATTTCAATGAAATTGTCACAAAAACACGATAGGATACAGTTTAATTTGTCATTTTTCAATCATGTCATGTTGAAAAGGTAAAAGGAGAAAAATAATGAAATTGTTGAATTATCAGAGTTAATGGTATTATACCTCAAATTGAAAAACAATAAATTAAAACCCATGTCAGTCTCTACAAAAAAAACTCTTCGAGATGGCGGCTTACTTCTAGGTTTTTATTAATTTAATGATTCTTCCAAATTCTTAAATTCCCGGTTACCTAAGTAAGATTCTGAGAGCCATTTAATACTGAACGATCAATTCTAGAATCTCCAGATATATCAGAAGCGCATTGATAAAATTTTTAAAGTTATGTGCCATCATGTCGTGATAGTATCGGGACAATGTTCGTTTCAGAATAAAACAAGTTTACCTTCTCGTATTTAGAGAAATTTCTAAGAATTTTTAAGTAGTGAACTGAGTAGGGTACACTGAATTTTCAAGGGTGCTTACGGCCTTTTATTTCCCTACGTAAAATGATAAGAAATGTGAGTGTGGAAAAACCCGAATGGGGTGGGGGATACTGCACTATCAGTAATCTTTTTTTCTGGCTTGGCCAATTCACGACTGACTACGATGGGGCCCACTTGATTT
Source organism: Lottia gigantea (assembly GCF_000327385.1). NCBI lineage: Eukaryota > Metazoa > Mollusca > Gastropoda > Lottiidae > Lottia > Lottia gigantea. The sequence goes on along the minus strand of NW_008709781.1, from coordinate 1,227,689 downwards.
AATCTTTTTAACCAAGCTGCAGCCAAAATTTTGGTTGAATCAGATCGTAACAAAGCATCCTGATCAAATACCATTGGATCCAAACTAAAGGACGCCAATAGATACATGGCCTTAATACTAAATTAGTTGCTTACCTTTAATGGCTATTATAACATAGGTAATGAAGATTTTCCAATCCATTGTTAGCAGTGAACACTATTCTGGAAAAACAAAAGAAGACTATGACTGTTGAGGTATAATCGTTCCACTAGAGATTTTATAATCTACAGCTTCATACAGAAAAAATCAGACACGTAGTTTAAAATCTCCATGATTTATTAACGGATTTTATTATTTAGGTGAGCAATATTACCTGGCTTCTATTCATCGTATATACAAATTTCTTGATTTACAAACAGAATTATTTATCAAGATTCATCAGTCCAGACGTGCTAATAAAATTCCCCCTGATTTTAAATATTCAGCCAGATTTATGCACCGAGACATGCAATGTCAGCGTTACCTATCGTATTTTAATCGTTAAAGGTGTGGATATATTGTGTAGGCTGACACTGAGAACATCTACATCTCAGCATCATCTCAGTGTTTGTGTCACAAATCATTATTATAAGGCATGTCTTGTCCAATCGCAAGGCGTCCGAAACCCATTGTACCTTCTGAAAAAGTAATTAAAAATATCACATTTGACATGGTAATATTGAATGATAATATTGTTCTGAAGATCTTTGTGGTTGCATTATAGTTCAATTTAATAGTACAGTCGCATCATTGTTACCAAACTAATCTGATATCATATTGCCACTAATTATAACCAGACATAAATGCATAACTTCCAAACGATGGCGGATCCAGTGGTGGTACAATGGTTTGTACCCCCAATATTACCCCCACAAATTCAAAAAAAGAAAAAAATGCGACAAATCAATTCATGTCTTCGAAAATTTTCTTGAAAGAACCCTCACAGACGCAACATGGGAGGCTTGCGACTTCTCGCTTTTTAAATTCGACCTCGGCAGTTGACCCCCATTAAGTCAGTCAGCCCCCTATTTGTACCACCAATCGCGGGAGGCTGGCGCCGCCACTGCTTGTTATAAGTTGAAGCAAGGGAACTATGTGTCATAGATATTCAAAACAGTTTCAATTCGACGTTCTTAACGGAGTGACAGAATCTGTATACGTTTGTTTCAAGAATGATGATACACTTCCTGGTAGATAAAAACAGACGACACCAATATAATTAAAGAGACATCATAGCTAGAGGAATAAATATCAAATGAATCGAAAAGTCTGTTTAAGAATTCATTAAAACAAAGCTTCTTTATTGATTACAAATCTAGGTTAAAACAATATTTAGACGGAATTTTAATCCTCTTGTAGGTTAAAATAAATATCTTGTTCGTTGTGTTCAACCATTGGGAAAGTTATTTGTTAATGCTCTTATCTATTATTTTTACTTTTTCAAATGTCACTTTGAATACTAAATATGTGATATTTGTGATTTCATCAGGATGACTCAAATTATGTCATTTGAATGTCATTAAGGGATTTGGGACATAATAAATCATATTTTTTAATATAGAATTTCATTATTACTTGGTACCAAGAGAAAACTGAAAGCTGGAAATTAGTTAGTATTACCCGTAAGAATGGTTTTAATACTTAATGTAAATATATAATTATAGAGTGCCATAGATTGATTTGTCTAATACAGTGTCAGTCATTAATCAGGATTAAATCATACTCTTTAACCAGTCATCTTCAACTTAATCCATATTATTATAGTTTTATCATTATCAGTTCTATCAGACTGTCTCTATTCCATACCTAATCCGATAAACACACTCTTCTTTCTTTGATTCTGCATTTATCATTTATGACCTGATCCAGAATGAATGGTTATGGTCAAAGTCAAGAAAAAATATTTACAACATCTTATTCAACGTTTTGGTAGCTGCTCTTATATTCCTTTTGGTCTCTTAAAGACGTACCTCAGAACAATTTAATGTTCAGGCCAATATCAACTTTCGACGGTGTAGATATTGATAACAGAATGACGAGTTATGAGGTTTATTTCATTTAGACTAATCGAACGTTGACTTTTTATTCTAAAAAATAGTACAAATACCTGTAAATAAAACTCTATCAGCTGGTAACGTACCTATATCCTTAAACTACCTTTTTGAGCACATTGTATTTTTACTGTTTTCATTTGGTTTATATGTTGCTTCTGATATAAAAAAAATATCGAGAAGGATCGAATATGACAGAAATAATATGACTTGATAATGGCATCTTTTGTTTCAGAAATTATAACTGTTTTGCCACGGTTGAGTGAATTTCAATGAGAAATATGGAGAATAAAATAGAAAGTCTGTTAAATGATGAGACAAAAGATGGAGGGATATATTTAAGTGGGTTAACAACGGATATCGAGTACATCAGAAAAAATTGTTCCGTTATAACGGAAGTGAGTAGTAAGTGTAACAAAACATACACTCAAAATGTCATAATGTGAGTTTTCTAATGAAATGGGTACATGAATTGGTTTATCAAGTACAATTCTTGTTTGTTGCTTGTCATTTCGAACATGTTAGCCTATTTTATCTAACAAAAACATGGGTATTTTTGTCCCACATTTCAATGAAAAGGGTTATTTTAAGATTTATTGACATAGACTTTATGTATTTCTCTGTATAGAATGATGAATTCCTTAAATAGCATATTCAGCATTTTCAAAAATGTGTTATTTCTCGTCGTATATTACATCGTTGTACACACGTAATTCAGTAAATGTTCTAATATTAATGTATTCTATAACATAGTTAAATATTGAAATATACATTAACAACATAGGCTACACCTGCAGTAAGTGTGGGTAAGAAAGAACGTTTTAACAGTTTCTGTATAGACTAGCGTTCAAATTAAATTTCTAAATATCTTTTTGCTTTCGAACATATTTGTAACTAGGCCTACTATTTTGAAAATAGACTTTGGGTATGACGTTTTCGTTTTGGACATGGGCACCGGTTTTTGGCAGTCACGTTTATAAATTTGAGAAATTTTTCAATTCGTAACCACGAGTAGTGCCTTTAAAGGTGGATATCTGGTTATTGCTAATTATAGAGGTTGATTAAGTAATTGATCAATAATTCAAAATGAGTGGCGTGCAAAAGATAGTAAAATCCAATGTTAGCATTTGTCTTTAGGCATTTATGGCGTTAAGTCTTTAAAAAGACGACGAAAAAATATAATGAACCGGAAGTTGAAGGTGCGAATTGGAGAGTATTGGTGCAAGTTCGACAAAATTTAAAGTGTATGCTGACACTAACCAATTTATTATGTGATATAACTGCAAGTGATTATTGCCTTATTGAAATAACCCCGTTCTTTAATGACACCTTAATCGTACAATACAAAATGTTTCATATTAATGATATTTGACGATAGCAATGTATCGCATGCTTACTTTTATGTTGTATATTCAACTGTGATATTGTACTACTAATTTGCCCTTGGTAAATGTTGCTGTGTCTTGGTCACAAATCTTTACTAATACCTTGAAAGCAACCTTATTTCCCTACCCCCTCAGTTGAAGTTCCGTGCTATGATGTGACGCTAGAGTAATCAATGTAAACCCGGTTAGCGTTTAGCGTCATTCTATTTCCGGTTTGAATCCGTTGAACAATCATAAAGAGGAGGCTTGATTTGATTTCTTTAAATTCGTTACTTAGTACAAATTAAATCAGGTATAATATAGATAAGAGATCGTGTACCTTGTTGACAAGACCATATTCCGACATTTTGTGAAGACTATTCGGAACTTGGTGACAGTAAGAAATGGCGTATATAAACTGACTTCAGATGAAACAAATAAACAAGTAAATGAATAAATAAATGAATAAGTAAATGGATAAGTAAATGAATAAGTAAATGAATAAATAATTGAATAAGTAATTGGATAAGTAAATGAATAAGTAAATGAATAAGTAAATGAATAAGTAAATGCAAAAATGAATCAATACGTAAATGAAAATAATCAGTAAGAGAAGAAGTAAGTAGATAAGTATGAAATTAACAGGTAAATAAAGAAATAAATAAATCAGTTCAGTCATGAAAATTTGACCAAAGTTACAAAAAGTTTAAATTTAAAAACGAAGTTAAAATCGACAACCCATATGAGTTAATAGTACTACCACAGAATTTCAACTAACAGCATGTATTATAAAATTTTCTGAAGCGTGTGCTATGTGGACCGTGGACCCGTTATGTATTTGTCTCATCGACAAATGACTCGAATTTTGAATTTATTTAAATTAATGCACTATAATAATATTGCACATACTCTTGGTATATTTATACTGAGGTTGAAAATGACATACAATTTAATAGGTAATTCAAGAATAACAATATTGTCTTATAGACTTACCTTTCTAACTATTCCGAACTTCCTTCCTGAGTGATATCTATTGAATGATTGAATGATTTTACGAGCATTGATTGGAAATTTGTGAATGATTTTACAATCTGCTACTAAATACTATTATACCGCCTCCCGTATTAAATAATTAATACAACTCTTTCACTTGAAACAATCCAATTACCTCTGGTCTTTAGAATTACTTTGATTACATTTAATTTCAAACTTCTGTTATTTTGGTTATAACCTGATTATCTTCAGTGATTATGTATCAGTGGTTATGCCATAATGGTCTCGGTAGCCGCGTCCTGAGAAATTATCTGAACTAATATACCCGCCCACATTCACTTGTGGAAGACAAAAGAACCGGCCTTAGTTAAAGATTTTCAATTGGATTTTTTTTAAAAGCTATTCGTAAATCAAACTGGCAATTGCTTGTATCTGACTTACTCAATTTTTAGAATTTGTTTTAAGTGACTAAAGAATTGTCCCATTTTAATCAACGATTTACCAATGTCATCGCCCAAGAGTGCTCATCAGTTTTATAATTATTGCATTACTATAACAAAAAAGAACTTGACAATATAATCAAGTGATATGTAGTGAATATTGCAGTCGAAGCTATATCGAGATGTAAATCAGGGTTATATCGGGTGTTTCAGAGCTTTGAGGAGTTAAATATCAGAGTTTTATCGAGGTACCTATTTAAACTATATAGCGGTACATATCAAAGCTATATCGACATGTACATAATTGTTATATATGTTGTATCAGAGCAATTCCAATATAGAGGTATAGAGCTATATCGTGTTACATATCACAGCTATATCATGTGTATCAGAGCTACATATCAAATCCATATGGGGTGAATATCCTAACTATAATATCGTTTTTTTAGAACTATATTTGATTAAGCTATTTAGCGGTGTTTTGTGTCTTTCTAAGGTATACCGCTTAACATCATAACATATGGAAGTTTACTGAGTTGATATAGAATCGTGACAATTAAGATAATAAACCATAGGAAGTTATAAAGAAAATGAATACTGAAATGTCTTTCAAACGAATTCTTCAATTCATTTTGTCTTGCAAGAAAAATTCCCGTCGCGTGTCAGATCCTCGACAGACCATAATCTAATTCATTTATTAAAAGACGATTTATGTTCAAGGGCAATACTGTTTTTCAAAATCGCTCTTTTTGTCTCAAAGGGCAAACTATAAAATAACCACAAATTCTACAACATGGGAATTTTTTTACAGGTAAATACGCTCCATGGATCCTTCTACGCCTATGTGCCTATTATAAGAGGTATTAGACAGGGTAAGAAGATGGGGTTCTTTTGCTGGCAGATAATCTATAAACACAAATGAAAATTGGGCTGCTACGGCTTACGCTACGCTATGCTACGTTCTTAAATTGCATATATCATAGATATTTAGAATTGTGATAAACCATTATATGACATACTGATTTAAAGACATATAGGCAGCTGTTGTAAGAAAAGGGGCGAATATTCAGGCCCGCAGCCATTTCAATATTGCCCATAGCC
>NW_008709781.1:1185754-1221672 GCF_000327385.1 Lottia gigantea | reverse complement strand
CCCCCCCCCCCCCCCCCCCCCCCCCCCCAGAAATAATTCTGGCAACCGATTCCATTACTGCAACCTAACAATCAAGTCTGGCTACGGACCTGCATATTTTACAATATCCAAGATGAACAACAACTGTCAGAAATCAAAGTCTTATGAATATTTAATGGTTTTGGCCGAAGTAATTAGACACTAATCAGATATAAAAACTCGTGTATCTTCGAACAATTTTTATGGGTAATTAATTATAACACATTATGGTAAGGTGTGGAAGTGAAAAAGATCGGAATAAACATGATGCTGTTTTTGAATGATTTTGATTGTTTTATTTCTAATTTGATATCTATTGTGAAAAAAGGGATGAGAAGGTAGAAGAAAAATATCCAAAAGAGTGCCTCCAAAAATAACCACATGCCATAGAAAAGACAAAATAGACACATTTAATTAAAATTTGATTAAAATTTATTTTTATATACTTCAAATATCGATTAATGCAAATTCTAACCAAGCAAAGATATTAGTGCTTACCCCGAATGAGTAGATTGAAACTGTATTTATGGAGTGTACAGGAACCAAAGACGATGAAAAATCGCAATAATGAAAAAAGGGTTCCCGATGTAAGTCCATTTCATCGTCCACATTGATTTATAAAATATCTACACCGTTTATATTTACTCATATTAACGATGCTTCAAAAATAACGCTGCTGGTGGTCACTTCAAGGAAACAATAACATAAAACATTTAAAGAGTAAAAAGAAAGAAATTTGGTATGTCCATCGACACGGAATAGGGTCTACTTCAACTTTAATTATTCAAGCTTTTATCATTAATTATTCACAATGTTTGTTTTTGTATTCAATTTTCTAGGATAGGTCTCTCTTGAAATCAAAAAGTACAACCGGAAGACTGGAGTAAAAGTTCGTTTCTAGTAAAAACATCCGACCAAACACAAAAATAAGCGATTTGTAGATCTGTTAGCAATTGTCATTCCTTCATTTTATACCACGCACGGTAATAATGCACATACCCCCACGTTGTCGGCAAACTTCTATGACGATTAGGCGATTTTATTCAAAGCAATAAGTTGATTCTTATCACGTGTTATTTAATCCTTTTTTCCAAAAAATTCATTGAAATTCAGCAATCCCTCGTGAATGTTAGTTTTTGTTCAATCTAAAATCCTACTCTTGTGGAAAGTGGGCGTATAGTTAAATGTTTTCTCATGCATTTTATACAACATTATATTTGGTTTTTATTAAAGATTATTTATCCCCAATTGCAGACATTGTCAAATTCAAAATGTTCTAAAAGCATGTTCTAAGCTGCGTGTTTGATATCTGAACAAGATAATGTTTCCGATCACAAAGTAGTATATAAGATTAAAGACGAGAAGGATATCACAATAAAGTTATTTTTTATTTCCCAGATGCCAAATTTATTGTCAAATGTCAAATAAACGACAACTTTTCCTTTAATCTGATTGTTTAAACTTGCTGTTGTTTAACCGAATTTCGGTTCAGGTTTTATTTTTGATGGATGTTTTCTAACGTCTATGTTCCGTATCCTAATCATGGTACAATTTTATTTAATCCACGACTTCGGAGGGGTGAACACGAACAAACTGATTTACTTTATTTTTCGATCATACACCTACGTACCAAATTTTGTGGGAAAAAAATTTGAAAACTAATTAGAATTAAAGTCTTGATATTCACAAAGCGCTCAAATTGAAATTGATCTTCATTTTCTAAGATTTATGTGTACACAAACCAAAGTTCATCATGTGTTCGTACATGGAAATTATTTACCTATTCTTTCATTTTCGAAAGCTATATTACATAACCAACATAAACACATACCTTTATCAATATTTACCCTCACCCACTCTATGTAGAAAGTGTGCTATGTTACCACACTGGAAAAAGTGTCATGTTTCCAGACAGATAATGGTGTCACATTTCCCAATAGAAAATAGTGCCCTACATTATGACAGTGCTATATGTTGGTGTATGAAGTGAAGGGAAGTGAAATATAAAGTGTTGTATAATGGTGTGTATGATATTTAAACTATGAAATTGATTAATAATTCATCTGATATGTCATCCTCTATCATCAGACACTTATAGATAGATAGGGGCACAATATATAAGATATTGCACTGAGATACAGATAGGAATACATTGTTTGTATATAAGATATTGCACCGAGAGACAGATAGGAATACATTGTTTGTATATAAGATATTCCAGATAGGAATACATTGTTTGTATATAAGATATTACACAGAGAGACAGATAGGAATACATTGTTTGTATATAAGATATTGCACAAGGAGACAGATAGGAATAGGCTACATTGTTTGTATAAAGATATTTTACAGAGACACAGATAGGACATTTTTTGTATATAAGATATTGCACATAGAGACAGATAGGAATACATTGTTTGTATATAAGATATTGCACATAGAGACAGATAGGAATACATTTTTTGTATACAAGAGATTGCACAGAGAGACAGATATGGGGGCATTGTTTGCATATAAGATATTGCACATAGAGACAGATAGGAATACATTTTTTGTATATAAGATATTACACAGAGAGACAGATAGGAATACATTTTTTGTATATAAGATATTGCACATAGAGACAGATATGGGGGCATTGTTTGCATATATATGTAATGATACTTTATAGAGAGACAGATAGCAGGATATTGTTTGTATATAATGTTATTTTACAGAGAGACAGATAGAGGACATTGTTTGTATATCATGTTATTTAACAGAGAGACAGAGAGAAGGATATTGTTTGTATATAATGTTATTTTACAGAGAGACAGATAGAGGACATTGTTTGTATATCATGTTATTTTACAGAGAGACAGATATAAGACATTGTTTGTATATCATGTTATTTAACAGAGAGACAGATAGGAGGACACGAGACTGATGAAAGGATATTGTTTGTATATAATGTTATTTTACAGAGCGACCGATATGAGGACATTGTTTGTATATAAAAGAAAACTCTATTTATAAATATTGAAATATTATTTATGTATAGAAACACTATTTATATACTTGATAATGCAAGCAAATAATGATAAAATGCAAAATATCTACATTGGGCCAAATTCTACAAAAAAAATCTTACATAATTACTAGACTAAGATTATACCTGATGGAAGCATTTTGTTTTCAGTATGTACATGTACTTGGATTTTGAGTTTGTTTATGAGAATCAGACAGATCTACTTTCATTTGCATAATTTGTTTTAAATATGTATTAGAAATTGATGTAATTCAAAACAGTTCAAACCATAACACAAAATAGTCTTCTTTAATCTTATTGGCATTTCATTGTCAATTAATGTACAGATGTGGGCAATGATTGAATGGGAAGGTTATGACATGAGATCAGTTGTACAAGCAATCGACTTTTTTTAATCTATTTTAAGGCAGCTGAAATAATAAATTAAATTTCCATGTCTTGAATTTTAAATAGAAAATGGCTGATAAAAACATTGATACAAAAACTAAATGAGAGAAATTTTACAGCGTTTCACGAAAAACGATCGTTTTCCAACTATTTGATGCAGTAAAAAAATTAATCATTAAGTAGAATTCCGGTCAAAAGCAAGTATCAAGCGAAGGAAAAGTGTTTTGTATATACAATAAAACTGCAGAATGTGACTCTAAGATGTGGATCACAGCGAAAATTTCGAAACATCATCCGATATTCCAGAAGGGTGGGCATACACGTACCACGGCATTCACTGTTATCATTGCAGGATAAGATAGTTTGACTTTGGACTTTTAAGCAGTATAAGAAATTTTCGTTGATTAATTATGGAAATGTTGACATCCAAAATAGTATGCATTTATACTTACTCGCTCTAAAAAAAATCCGTTATCACTTAATCCAAAGTTATAGAAATATTGCCTTTATAGAGAAGCTTTGATGAAAGTCTTTCACAAAGTCAAAACAACAGCTCCAAACTTAACTCAGCTTGCTTGAATATCGTTCATGATATGATCAAATTGGCATCATCGGAAAGTTAACGAAAATCATAAACCATGCACAAACCTCTTCCAACGACCACTAAGGAGTCTGAGTATAATTAAAGAAAGTCTAAGATAATGAAATTGTCGATAGAGATTAGAGAATTTAGTCAAATCTCGGGAGTTTTATATGAAGATTTACTAAGTAGAGAAAATAGTTTTACTCACCTTTAAATATTCTCAAGAGATCGTCTCAATATTCCTACTCTAAAACACCTTGTCAAACTAATCAATTGACGTTTCAGGCCAAACTCCACTCCTCAATGTCAAGTCATAACGTTTACAAGTCAGTTAATAACTTAACACCGCCCCAAGTTCTCCACTTCTGGAAGTGGGTTGGCTTAAAGAGCTCTTCAATCTGTCCTCCACTCGGTAATTTCCGTACAATTTTCTATTATATTGAAATCAGTTCCTAATGATTATATATAAACGTTCCCAAACTTCTATTGGAAAAGTCTATACGTTCGGTAAATTCCGTATAGTTCGTCGCATATTCAAATGAGCTTGAATCAGATGAGTGAGTGAATCTGTGTATTGAGAAAATGAAGCCAAAAGAGATTTAGTTGTCGGCCAAGTTAGAAACATGGATAATACAGGATAAAGACAGAGTTATTCTCGTCAATCAATAGAGAAGATCAATTGCTAGAACTTCAGACCCAAGTTAGTTTACAGAAATAATAAAGCATAGTTCTTAGATATTGTTTTGGGAACAATGCTAAATGGTTCCGTGAGCGGAACTATAGACATAAAGCACCATAAGGAGGACAAAAACTTGAAAGTGAGAATAGGCCTACTATGTTTTGAGTCATTGTCAAAAAAAAAGGATCACAGTATATGTATGTTTCAGAGAAAGTAAACACTTCATAATCAAGAATTCAATCTTAAGAAACGGTGTGTATCATAGTAACACAGATACAAGCAAAGCGTTCCTTTTTTAAAACTCAAAGAAAGGACGGAAGGCTTCAATCTATAACTTGGAGTGGCTTCGACATACGTAATAAAGTTGTAAAATGTAATCTTTCAAAATGGTATCTTGTATACATGATACTGTTTAACCACACAGTTAACAGTAGCTGTGCTGAATTCTGATGCCACCTTAAGAAATCCTGCTGTAGAAATCTTCAAAATCTGACATCTAACATACTGATCACCTAAAGACGGCGAAAGAAACAAACATTATTAACCTTTTCTGCCAGACATATTAGTAATTATCACATCCGATTATCATCAAACATCTTTTTATTCATCTTTTCCTCATCCGCTTGCCTTTCCTGTATGCGGAGAACCAATTGGAAAAGTAAATATTTAGAAGATTACAGTCCATAAATGTCCCTTTTTTAATCAAACTTATCAGGACTGTCCCTTAATCAAAAATGATGAGTCCCGTAGCTACAATGGGACAATTTTCAGTGGGTTTTGTGAAAGGGGACATTAAATATAGCATACAACACGGCAGGGGATTTTTTTTATGGTATTTAAAATGTTATAAAAACCCTCTGCAATGTTTTATCTGACTTATAAATCGACAGGATTCATTTTCTGTTTTTCTTTGTTTAAAAACACACTTCAAGAGTCGGTCAGTTCATCAACCAGTGAGATAGATTGACTATTTGTAAGACTAAGAAGTTTTAATTATTAGGGGATATAAGAAGGTTATACTCCAAGAGCTTGAGAAAAAAGGGAGACAGATGCTATGGAATTCGATCTAAGGGATGGACAGGGAGAACTGAGGAGGGAGACGTAAAAAAGGAATGGTAAAGGATATAAAGGAGTTATGTGGAGAAAATTTGTAGAATGATACTAATGAGAGGAAGAGTAGAAAGATATTTAGGAGTTCTATAGAGAGAAAGAGTAAAAGGATGTTGAGGAGTTGGATAGAGAGGTAGGCAGATATAAAGGAGAGAAGGGTAGAAAGATACTGAGGAGACAGATAGAGAGGAAGGGTAGAAAGATACTGAGGAGACAGATAGAGAGAAGGGTAGAAAGATACTGAGGAGATAGATAAAGAAGAAGGGTAGAAAGATACTGAGGAGACAGATATAGAGAGGAAGGGTAGAAAAATACTGATTAGACAGATAGAGAGGGGAAGGGGAGAAAGATACTGATTAGACAGATATAGAGGAGAGAAGGGTAGAAAGATACTGGAAGACAGATAGAGAGGAAGGGTAGAAAGATACTGAGGAGACAGACAGAGAGGAAGGGTAGAAAGATACTGAGGAGACAGAAAGAGAGGAAGGGTAGAAAAATACTGATTAGACAGATAGAGAGGGGGAGGGTAGAAAAATACTGATTAGACAGATATAGAGGAGAGAAGGGTAGAAAGATACTGAGGAGACAGATAGAGAGGAAGGGTAGAAAGATACTGAGGAGACAGACAGAGAGGAAGAGTAGAAAAATACTGATTAGACAGATAGAGAGGAAGAGTAGAACGATACTGAAGAGACAGATAGAGAGGAAGGGTAGAAATATACTGAGGAGATAGATAAAGAGGAAGGGTAGAAAGATACTGAGGAGACAGAAAGGGAGGAAGAGTAGAAAAATACTGATTAGATAGATAAAGAGGAAGGGTAGAAAGATACTGAGGAGACAGATGGATAGGAAGGGTAGAAAGATACTGAGGAGACAGAAAGGGGGGAAGAGTAGAAAAATACTGATTAGATAGATAAAGAGGAAGGGTAGAAAGATACTGAGGAGATAGATAAAGAGGAAGGGTAGAAGGATACTGATTTGAAATAGTATTTATTGATATTCTTGTAATGGCATGGACTGCGTGTATGGTAATGTATATTTAATATATGACAAAGTAATGATAAAATTATAAGATTAAACTAGTGACAGGGCAGTTAGTCAAATCTTGAATTACCACCTATCTAGACTGTCTATATTCATCATGGATTTAAACATTGACACGGTATAAAGTGTAAAAGTAAATGTGATGTAAAAGTTATGATAATTATAATGGAAACTGTCATCCTGAAAAATCTAGATGAGGTATAATAACAAATCAGAAATTATTCTGTCTTATTTGCCACAATTAAGCCAGCCATCAGTCAGTGGCATCCCGAGAGTGCAAAACCTATAATGGGCAAACTGACTTAATGAGAAGAGGACAATTGTCGAGATTGAGGTTCAGAATGCACCAGCTCTGTAGAAGCTCATTGGGCATATGAAACGTTTTCTCCCAAAATTTTGTTTTACTAACAGAAAAGATTTGTTGCATTCTTACACATAATTTATGGCAAAAGCGTAAAAATCATTTAAATTTATTAGAAATGAAGTGGATTAGCCTACTATTCGGTATACAAACAATTTTGAGTGGGACAATTAAACTTCAATGCGCGCAGTGCGTTTGCCTAAAAAGGTCACATTGACTATAGATGATGCAAAAGCTTTCTGAAAAACTCCAAATTTTCTGCTATGTTTAGCCAAAGCAATTATTATTTTCAATTTTCAATTTTCACGATTCACACACAGCTATTTAGTTGTGGTCTTACTGAAATGAAGTAAATGCATTACAAAATGCAAAACACATAAACGTATTACAAACAAAAGTTTTGGCGTTTCGGATACGAGATTTCGACTTCCATGATTTTCGAATATTAATACTGATGAGGATCTGCAGGTTTATAATAAAATTTACTAAATAACTTAATTTTTTTGTTTGAAGACTAATACGAAATATACAATAATTATATATGTATATGTAGGCATATTACTGTTCAAATAGTGCAAGAATCAAGATCAAGATCTTGAATTTTCACAAAAGTTATCGATAAGCATACAAAAATTCTATAAATTAACTGCATTCATACAGGTACGAATGGGGAATATTCGGGAAAACTCACGATATAACGAGTTCCTCCCCTTTGCTAGAAATTTACCTCTGACGTAAAAGAGCTTGGCTGCTCAACCAATGAGAATGTTCGTTGTCCTCATAAATCATGGATAGTTACTATATAAAGTTTCATGGAATAATATGGAAATTCCGGAAAATTCGGGAAAGTATGAAAACTTATATATAAGACCTTGCTTGCAAAAAATGAGGGCCTAGGCTATGGGTAGAACAGAGAGTGGTACTACGGGTTCAATAGTCGTTGCCACTGTTGAAATACACTAACAAACAGCTACTAACCGATAGCAGACGAACTTAGCAGACGATAATAACTAGAAACTTAGAAAGGCATGGGACATTCGCCACTTACTTGTTCGTGGAAAGTAACGAATTACGGGAAAAGACATTATGGATTATTGGATTATGAAAGAGAGGAGTGATCTTGAAAAGACATGATCGGGATAAATATGCATTCAGAAATGTAATTTGCAGCTTTTAATTCGTGTATAACCTTTAATTGATTTACATTGCAATAGAATATTAGGCTATATATCTTTTGTGATCTTGTATACTTTGTAATTTATCATTACCGGTACCGTGTTTCGCCGAGTTACTGATATAAGTGACAAGTCTACACTCCGATTTTTTCACGGAAATTCGCTACTCCATGAATAGGTTAGACTTATAGTACGTGCATTTTACGAAATACACTATACTATAATGTTCTCTTTTGTATTTATTTTTCAGATTTTCAAATTTGCATGCGATCATAATTATAGTAGCCTACATCCACATTCAGTTTATGTTTGTAACAACCTTGGCCAATGTACTCAGTTTTCGATTCCATTTTTAAGTTCCAGTAGATAGGCTATTCACTTTTCAATTCTTCAAAGACTCTGAATTTAGATTTTTTTTTATTCAAACTTGCTTTTAGTTATATTATGTTTTTATTTCACGCAGAATGTTTTTATTTTTCAGCTTTGTTCCCAGATTAGGCCTTGCACGCGAGAGTTTCTAACAAACTTGACTGGTATCGAGATCCTTACTCACGTCGACCATCAGGATATGGACAATTGGATCGTTGAACCACTATCCACTCGCCAACTCCAGGAAGCTCTGAAGAATCACCTACCAACATCTGTGTTTGGTGGGGTTTGGGCTAGAAACCATTTGGATTATATCTCACCAGAATGTTTCCCAACTGCAATTGTTGTTAACACAGATGATGCCCACCATCCCGGAAAACACTGGACGGTGTTTGTATGTGAAAGTCCTGGATGCATCACGTTTTTTGACTCTTTTGGCTGTTCTCCAGAAACGTATGGTGAAGCGTTCAAGAGGTTTGTCAACAATCAGCAAGTAATTTACCATTCGAAGTGGATTCAAGGTTTAAGCAGCGTCATGAGTGGTCATTATTGTCTATATTTCTTATGTCATCGGTTCCATACACCATCACCTCGTGCCCTGTGTGAGTTTGGACAGGTTTATATCTGTAATGACCAGCTCGTCCACCAATGGACCAAGGAACACTTCCCACGTATGAAGAACTATAACGACCCTGGTATGCAGACTTGTGGGTGTTTGATGTCCCTATGAAAATTGAACTCTCATTTATTGTTTGTTATTTTTAAATTTTGATTTTTGTAATAAAATAGTTTACCTTATGCAGTGTTTTTCAATTACTAACACTTTTACTAATTCTACAATTTTCTAGAACCTTTGACCTCATTCGTACATTGTACTCTCCGCATAATTTTCTTATGTAATAGTGTCTTACATTTGTTACTTTTTATTAACATAATAGAATGCTTAAACAAATCATACAACAACTTTATGCTGAAACTATGCAAATATTGTTTTCTCGTTTTGGTAATATTTTGAAGCCTATACTGTTAATTTATGTGTTCTTTTAAAGTCTGTGTTTGGAAACTTGAAAACAAGCTGTATATGAATGTATTGGTTTTCGGAATATAGAAATAAAATTAACATTCTTTTATATCAGTATTATTTCATAGATAACTATCCCGTTATTCAAAAATCGTGAAATTAGTGAAATCATGTGATAAATATTGTAATAAAAAAAAACATATTTAAATTTGATGTTGAAATTGTGTGTTGCCTTTTTATATATTATGCAAAGTAATGACCAATATTACGACCACAATGGCACAAAATATATATTGGTTTTCTGCTTATTATCACTTTAAGTTTGTTATCATTATATAGATTTTAAATGTTATAGATAATAGTTTTGTTTTATTATAATTTTTCAGTAGTTTTTTTCTTATTATGTCCATTTCGAAAATAGAGCTCAAATAAGTTTGTAATTGTTTGACTTGAGATAATTTTTCGTTAATTCTTCCTACGGCAGTCCCCTTTCTTGGTTTATTGAATAAAGAATAAATTGACGTTTGTTGTATGAACGTCATCCACCCCCATCATCTCTATTTAAAATGCATGTAGATTTATCTTAAATGATATATATTAAATGATAAATTTGTATACATAGCAATTCAATAACTTAAACAAATTAAAGGAAGGTTTATGGACAAAATTTGCTCGTATTTTGGCATTTATTTCACACTGTGCCTTCTTTATTGAGATTGACTTCTAGAATGTTCCTGAAACTTGCATGTTATTTTCAAAAACTCTTTTGAAAAATAAAGTTTTAAATGATTAATTGAAATGTACTAAAAGCATAGAAACTGTGATTTTCAAAATATTGTGTATATAGAATTATCATCAAATAATGTATATTATCAGCTCCTCCCTTTCAATCTAGTAATGAGGCTTTAGAGACCATGGTATAACTTTCAATCTAGAAATGAGGCTACAGAGACCTTGGTATACTAACTTTCAATCTAGTAAGAAGGATACAGAGACTTTGGTATAACTTTCAATCTAGAAATTCGACTAAATGGACATTTATGCAACTTTATTACCTGTAGTTTGGCTTCAGTACAGAGACAATGACACAACTGGTGAAATATGATGACAAACTGAAAGTTTAATATAATTCCAAATTGTAATAAAAAATGTTGCATGATTCGAAGGATTTGTCATATTTCTTTGCCTGATTGAAAAACATCAGTTATCATTGCATCTGGGGACATGAATTATGTATGACGACTTGGAAAAAAGTACAGATAGTGGGAAAAAATAATTTATAAGTTACAAGTTCTTTCAACAGTTTTATGATTTTTATCGGAAATTAATCGTCGCTCATTATTCAAATGTCATTTATGTTAAAATAGTTTATATTTTGTTTCTGATATTGCTATATTTTCTATATAATTCACCATATAACAGAAGTCATTTGTATGACCACTTCCGGGGCCCCATAAAGTTTAATGTAAATCATTTATTATATAAAACCTAGTTTATATGATGTTTAAAGTAAATCATTTATTATATAAAACCTAGTTTATATGAAGTTTAAAGTAAATTATTTATTATATAAAACCTAGTTTATATGAAGTTTAAAGTAAATTATTTATTATATAAAACCTAGTTTATATGATGTTTAAAGTAAATCATTTATTATATAAAACGTAGTTTATATGAAGTTTAAAGTAAATCATTTATTATATAAAACCTAGTTTATATGATGTTTAAAGTAAATCATTTATTATATAAAACCTAGTTTATATGATGTTTTATGTCAATCATTGTAATCTCACATTTTAATTTGAATCATTTGATTTAACAACTTCTAAAAAGAATGTAATTGTGATGTTTTTGTAATGTTATAAAGCTATTTTCATGGTTAGATGAAACATAACCATTGTAATAAAATGGAGAATTTAATTGTTTGTGATTCAGTCTGGTTTTGTTCCGTGGTGCTAGACTGAAGCATGGATCTGCTCACCTCAAACAAAAATATACAAAACTGTATAAACATTTGAAAATTTTATTGCCAGAGAGGAAAAAAAGAGTAAAATTAAGTCCACCAAAAACAGTTGAAAATTATTTATAGCTTATAACAATAAATTTGTATGCACACTCAATATATTATGAAAATATTGAATAACATTATAATAAAAATATATATCCTTTTCATAAAAATTTGAAACAAAAATATATAAATATATTATATACTTGAAATGATCAGTTGTGTCATAAGTTAGTAATAACATAAGTCTACAAAATTAAGTTTAACAAAAGCTTGTAGGTTTAAAAAATGCTCACTATACAAACAAATATACAGTATCAATTGATGGAGCTCAAATTTCACTATCAATTTTATTGGTCTTTTATTTATCAATTTTTGTAAACATTTTAAAATGTTTTGGTTTTTCAGTTGAATTTTATAGAGGGAGTAATACTTGATTTATTAACTTTCTGAAAAATAATTTTTTTTTTTGTCTAACAGATCATTATGGTGAAAATAATTTGAAATTCAAAACTTCAGTTTAAACTCCGCCAAATCGGCACAAACTTCCATTAAATTACACTACTATACTTTCAGTTAAATAATTTTTATTGCAAAATATGGCAAATAACTGTTTCACAAATAACCACAAAAAAATAACCGGAATCTTGTAAAGGGAGCTTTAACAAATGAGCACTAAGCATCAGAGGTTGGTTAAATAAATATATATCTATTTATATATAATATTTCCACAAAAAAAAAATCAATTTTTGGTCCCAACAGAAAACTATAACAAACAATTCAACAAAATCCCTAAAAAGAGCAAAACAAATCCAAAAAAACCATGTACAATAGAATAAGGTAAGATCATGTAAGTTCATTGAGCAGTGTGTCAATAATCTTTAAAGTATGACAAAAAGAATTTCATTTCATTCATTGAAATTATATACACTGTAGAAAATATTTCAAGTAAGATATTTGTAGAAAATAATGTAATTTCATGTAGGTTTATAGAATACATGATTTTTTTTTATGTTGACAAATACATGTATATTAAAAAAAAGTAGAATGCTTCAAAATAAAGGGTAAAACTAAAAAATACCGGTATGACAGAAATATGTTAGAAATGCTGAGGGCCTGATACTATATTTTATTATCAACATTACTGAACTGACTAACCTCAATGATATTCACAGAATGAACAGAAAACATGCATAATTCAACCAATCAACTCCTACTTTAAAGGAAATGGAAAATAGAAATCCATCCTAATGATCATAGGTTACATTTTTTCAACTTTTGATAGAAAGAGAACTAAGGGGAGGGTTGGATTCCCCAATATCAAAATGAAGTTGTGACTCTCTAAACAATGCAACATAGTTTGTGGAGCAGAGCTTATGAATCAAGTGTGAAAGGTAGAATTTAACACCTTTCTCCAAACAAACTCCAAACTGTATTCCAATTGTAATATGAGACTATCAAATAATCATACTATGCTAAAAAAAATCACCATATTTGACTGCTAAAAAAAGGAATTATACTTTCATTTCCTTTAAAGTGAGATGTTGTTTAAGAAATATGCCTTGTGAAGAATTTATTTTTCTGGATGGAAATCATCAGTACCATGTTGAGTTATAAAGTTTAGAAGATCAATTCTGGTGGCAATACCAAATATCATCTGTTTCTTAGATATCACACTGGGACCTGTATCTGAAACAGAAAAAGATCAAATTAATTCAAAATGTGATAGGGCTAAAATGCATTGAAAGACTTCCAGTTATGAAAAGTCTTTAACATGTATATGCTGCAAGGAAATGAAAATGTACATGATTTGTGCTTTTGTAATCATTGTGACTGATTTTTGAATGATTTTGACCAATTTTAAAGAAATATTTTGAAAAGTCACACATCAGATATCAGAATGTGTAAATATCATGCAGTCAAGTGCAATTGGGTGACAGAAAAATTTGTTAATTTTACAGTCCAGGCTGAATTTTGAATTTGACCTTGATATTTCAGACTCAACCAAGATTTTGTTCTGTTTTAATATTTTAATTACCTTTTATTTTTAATATAGCCACTTCAGTTAGGACTTATGACTGGCTTCTAAACATCAGTCAAAATTACCTTTTGACCTATTCCTGCTTTACCAATCAAATTCCTGCCATCTCAGGTTCTGGCATATTGTGAGAGATTTGATTGGTTAAAGCAGATGCATTCAGATTAAGTCAAAAGGTTATTCTGACAATGTTCACTTGGTCAGTCTTTAAACTCTAACTGAAGTGGCTATATTGAAAATAATAGCTAATAAAAAAAAACGTAACAAAACGTTTAATTTCAATTAGACTGCCTAGACTTTCATTTAAAAAATGTTGTTTAGCGAAAAGTTAATGAAGTTAAAGTGAAATTAAAATATAAAATATTATAAAATCGTTTAGTTTCAAATGATCCATTATATATAATGATAAAACACAGTTTCAGCTACTTTCAGTTTCAGTGCTCTATGTTTGGAGAGTAAATATGTTTGACTATGGTGCTGCCTTAACCAATATAATTATATTCTCATGCAACTATATACTACTTTACATAATGTGAAATAAAGAAGTGCACATTAATAATCTAAAAACATAAGACAATATATTCACAACACTACACATAAATTGAACTTTTGTTAATAAAACACAAAAGATCATTGAATGTTAAAAAATAAAAAAATTGAAAACTGTGTTTCCAACACTTTCACTGGTTTCAATATTACATTCATAATTCACATTTGTTTTGACTCTACATTGGAAATAAAGATTTTGTAAATATAAAAGGAAAGTAGCTTATAGTTCAACAAAAGCATTCAAAATTGCCTGACTGCCAAAAGGACCTGCCAATAAATTAGTCACCATGTCTCAGTTTTTTGCTTGAAAACTAATTGATTAGTGCATTTATAGCTAATTGTCCTATTGAGCAGCACCATACTTACATACATTATGACACAAATAAAAGACATAAAAAAGACTACACTGCAAACTAAAAGAAAGTAAATTCTGTTTCAACTCACTGTCTCTGGCATTTACTGTAAAAACAAAATTGGGTAAAGTTTAACTACATGAACCCAATAGAATAAGAAATGGTAATTCAGCTTGTAAATAAAGTAACAGTCCCAGATGGATTTTGTTCACAATTCAATTTGATTTTTTTTTTTTTTGCTACACAAAAGTTAGATAAAGATAGCTTGCCAGATAAGGTAACATACGCCTACTATCAGCTGTCAGAAATGATAACAAAGTCTGTAGTGGTTTAATATGTGAAACCAATCATCCGATTTTTAATAATTTCAAGCTTTACTGAGATCTCATACCAAGTTACATCAAGATCGTATCAAAAATCAGTCTCTATCAGGCCTAGATGCATTGAATTAATTCAAGGGCGATAACTCCAAAACTGTTCACCCCATTGTTACCAATTGACTGAGATCTTGTCCATATATACATGCATACCAAGTTTCATTGAGATCAGATCAAAACTGCACCCTGTTTCATGACTACAAGTCAAATTTGTAGGGTTTTTACTAAATCAAGGGCAATAACCCTGAAATCGTTCATCCAATTATTACTAACTTCAAACTTGACCGAGATCTCATCAATATCTACATGCATACTAAGTTTCATCAAGATCAGATAAAAATTGCAGCCTTTATAATGCATACAAGCCAAATTTAACGCGTTTTAAATAAGTCAAGGGCAATAACTCTGAAACCGTTCGTCCGATTATAACCAATTTTGAACGTGACTGAGATCTCATAAATATATACATGCATACTAAGTTTCATCAAGATCAGATAAAAACTGTAACTATATCGTGCATACAAGCCAAATTTAATGCGTTTTTACTAAGTCAAGGGCAATAACTCTGACACCGTTCATCCGATTATTACCAATTTCAAACTTGACCGAGATCTCATCAATATCTACATGCATACTAAGTTTCATCAAGATCAGATAAAAATTGCA
Organism: Lottia gigantea; assembly: GCF_000327385.1. Classification (NCBI taxonomy): domain Eukaryota; kingdom Metazoa; phylum Mollusca; class Gastropoda; family Lottiidae; genus Lottia; species Lottia gigantea. Next base: position 1,205,909 of record NW_008709781.1, on the reverse strand, counting down.
GCCTTCGTCATGCATACAAGCCAAATTTAACCCGTTTTTACTAAGTGAAGCCGTTCATCCGATTAATACCAATTTCAAACTTGACCGAGATCTCATCAATATATACATGCATACTAAGTTTCATCAAGATAAAAACTGTAGCCTCTATCGTGCATACAAAAAATGTGAACATACCGACGGGCGGAAAGGGGCGACAGCAATCTACGTTCACATTTCCATGTGGGCATTTAAAAGGTGTTTATGAGGAAAAATAAGACCAAAATTGTCTCCCTAGCTCGCTGTGTTAATTTTTGATATTTTACTGCCTATCAGTATGACATAATACTACTGACTCCATGTTGCACTCAAATGATTTGGTGTAAAAAATCCATCTGGTACATTACTTTAATCCCTAATTTAAAGACCAAATGAAATATGATATGATAGACTTACATTGTCGTTGTTGATGAACTACTAAAACATAATGATCAGTATCTAATAATCTGGACAGCTGACTTAATGTAGTGTCAAGGGAAATCTAAAATAAAAATTAGGAATGATTAGAAACTACTCAACTTCAAATGCTGTTTTTGATCAAAAATGACAATAGTAGTAATCTACAGATTACAACACAAATCTGCATTTTAATTTAGATTGGTAAACCATCTTTACCTGTTTAAACTGTTTATACATAACTTTATTGACAGGATCACTTCTTTTAACTTTATGTTTTACAATCTGAGACATCAGATTACCAATAGTTACCATACCCAAAACATCACTGAAAATATTTAACACTGGACATTATCAATTATACTGCTTGTTTTAATAAGAAATTTGTCAACAAGACAGCTTATTACAGAACAGAGGTTAACTTTCTAATCACCATCTCATACGTAAGTAGACTCTCATTACAGAAATCAACAACTTGAAAATAAATGTACTAATAAAAATCATTGATTCAGATCAATCAAACAAGATCTAAGATTTTGGACATGTATAAAGTAAGGGTAGAGATAACTTGGCTTTGAAGAGATGGGGTAGAACAATAACAATACAAGGGAGAGTACTCACCCATTGTCATCCATAATAGGAACTTGATCAAAACCTTCTTTATTGAGAATATCTAGTGTCTCCTGTACAGTTACTGTTGGAGTAACAGTTAGTGGAGCTCGCAGACTTAAAGCACTAACTTTTAAATTCCACCACCTTATAAATAAAAATGAAGAGCATGAGAGATCAATGTACAGGTTATATGATACACAAGTCTGCACAGTAGACTGAGATCTGATTGTCGGACAGCATGACTGGTGTGGAAAGGTATGGTTTGTATTCATAATCTTGCAGATACCAACTGGTAGACAGAATCATCGAGAACCAATGATGTTATTCTTGTAAAATAAAATGGCGCTCTCTATTCAGACACTAATGATCAGACATTGAACTATATATAGACTATCATATAGATTCTCTCAGTTTCATATCTTATACAAAATTTTTAAAAAAATGCAAAATTTTTTGAATGAGTACAATTTTTTTTCAAATTTCCAACCTGATTTGTTTGTTTTTCTATAGGATATCATTGGTTTGTGTTGTATTACAATCATATACGGTATAATGGTGATTATAGTACCCACCCCTTCTCACCCTCCGATAAATGGCAATCAATGTTCATATCTTACCAGGCTTTTGATGGGTCCACATCTTTCTTCAGTTCTAAGAAATGTCTCTGACTTAACCAATCATCACTCAGATGTTTTGTCCTGTAAACAAAACATAAACAATGCTTCATTGATTAGATACAATATTCTACTACTAACCCCCACGGACCCACCTGTTCATTGACAAAACAACATGGAAATCAAAATTTCTGACCACTCCAGAATACACCTTATGAACTTACATATAATTTCTGATGGAATCTGGTAAAACAACAGCACATCTCTGTCCTTCTTTTAATCCAAAATCTTTAATGGCTTTGATAGCACAATAAACAGCTGAGCCACAACTTCCACCTAACAATACAATAGGCTGATAATCAGAATTGTGTTACATGTTTTCTAGACACAGTATTTGTCAAATGTTATTAGATTTGGAACTTGAATTTAATTTGTCATTTCCCTATATCAAAGTTATATTTTGCTACATTTGAAATTATCATAAAATCTCAAATTTTAAAATAAATTATCTTCCATTAAATTTACCAGCAATATACAGGTCACATCATGACAAAATTAAATTTGACAAACATAAAAGAAACATAACCAAAAGTGTAGCCTTTCTTTTTTTAATTTTCGCTTCAGAAAAGCTTTTCATTAAATCTATAAGCCACACTAGTATATAGATCACATTAAGATAAAATCAAATTTGACAAACATGGTAAAGTTAACAAAGGTCTAGGATATCAACTGAATGAGTAGTTATTTTACATGTTAAAGTGTATCAAATTTTCAGACCTTCAAATCACAAGACATTTATAAAATTTATTGTAGTCTTGGAATGCATAGGAAAAATTATTCAAGTGTTTGCTAAACATATTATATATATAAACACTTACCACAGAGTAAACCTTCTTCCTTTATCAATCTTCTGGCCATTATGAAAGAATCTTTATCAACTGATTTATACCATTTATCTACAGGCTATATGAAATACATTTCTATTTTAATAATATGAGACATAATACTAGATAGACAGTTGGTGGTTATAGTATAAAGCTTCTAATGTGGGCTAAGTATACAGTTTCATGCCAAAATTAAAATGGAGAATTTTTAATCCATCACTGGTGAGGAGGATATTCTCACCCTTTTGAAACACCAGATAAACTAAGCTCAGCAGCAGCAACTGGGCGACTAATACATACAAAACAACACCAACTTACAGATCTATCACAGACAGTAGGTATAAAATCATATCCAATACCCTCAACTTCATAGAATGATGTATCAGACTTGTTCAGTTCTTCTGGTTCAGCTATAATAGAACCAGCAGGATCTACACCTATTATCTATACAAAAATAAATATATTTCTTAAAGGGATTGTACAGAGGTTTTATAAGTTTTTTTTATGTGTAATGGGGACACTTATTGCATCAATTTTCACCATTCCAATTTTCAATCAGACATCTGTGGTTCCTGCAATTCCACTAAATCTTAGTGATCTATGACATAACTAATTGCGAAGGGATCTATGTGATAAAGCATATTTGGTGAAAGTAACGTCACCACTAAGTGAGTTTTTTTTTTTGTAGTACTATAGGGATCAATTCCTGTTACGATAATAGGCATCTTCTGTATCACACTGACCTTACAACTTGGACATTTCTCCTTAATCTTTCTAGCAATACCAGTTAATGTTCCACCAGTTCCAGCAGTAAGTACCATCATATCTAGTTTATCTAGGTAATAAAATGTATCATCATGTATTATTTGAATGCAAACAGTCTTTGACATTTCAGCTTGGATTGTTAGGGTAAAATGTGCGTGTACATTGATTCTATCAATTGGCCCCTTAAAGACCTTCTCACAATTAATTACTTCATCGACCATAGAATAAGGAGCATGTATTCTGGAAACGATCTTAGCGCTAAGATGTCCTAGAATCAATGTTAGAAGATAAGGACATCCTAGCGCTAAGAGTGGTGATCCTTATCTGTCTTTGTGTCATATATATTTTATTCAAATAGCTTTTAAAAAAACACATTGACTTACTATCACAAGCAGCCAATATTTCTTCAGCAGTACAATCATAATGAGCTAGTGGATTACTGGGGTTTCGGTACTGAAATCATACAACTGAAATTAGGAACGTTGATCTAAAATGGCACCTGATATAATAACCAGTTCATGAATTATAGAATGACACACCTTAAGCAGAAATAAAATTTGATTTAACAATCAGAAACCAGTTACCTGATCTAGTATATGAGAGTTGGGTATTTCTTCCATTAATCTTTTAGCTACACCAATATGAGATTCTGGTGAATCAAATGCAGCACTTGTTGGTGTTCGGACAATTTCAGCCCCTAAAGCTCTCAATATGTCCACCTGAAATTTAATTGGAATTTCAACCAGATATCTTATATCGCTCAAACAAAGGTAAAATATCTTCTTATAGTTTCCCGTTGATGCAGTTGAGCATGACAACACAGACAAGAATATTACTTTGATACTTAAAATGGACTGTGATCCAAGTAAACAAAAATTTTAATTTTCAGGAGTAAAGACAGCAGGTTGTCAGAAGATAAAAATTCTAGATCATAGGATAACATATCTTTAATAAACCCTGAAAAACCAGTTTAACCAATTGACCAGAAAAATAAAATATGTTACCTTTTCCATACTCATTTTCTCAGGCATAACAATAATACATCTATAACCTTTAACAGCTGCTGCTAGAGCCAAGCCAATACCTAAACAAATATATATATGGTTACATACACCGATTACTGACTTGTCCATATCTTTTATATATACCTGATCAAAACCATCTCAAGAATCATAATTGTCATTGACTATATTAGAAATGATCATATATGTATTCAATGAATTCAAAACATAATTTCTAGTCTTTGTACGGGGACACTCTAAAGTTCTATGTAAATCACTCTGATTTGTTGTTAATTGTCTGTGGTTTGGTCAAAACAATTTTTACAGCAACTGTTTTGTTCAGTCCCTTACATTTATCATACTTATCACACTGTTACATTTTGGATGAAATAATAGACTATGAACGTACCAGTGTTACCAGAAGTTGGTTCAATTAGAACATCACCAGGTTTTAAAACACCTTGTGCTTCAGCATCTTCAATCATTCTTAATCCAATTCTATCTTTTACACTTCCCCCAGAGTTAAAAAACTCACATTTAGCCACTGAAAATATACCATGCTCTAGTTTATAACATTTTAATTTCCAAATATATTATTAGGACAAACAGGACATAAACAAAATCAGTCTATATGGTTCGGATTACAATTTGTAGCATTTGAAGCAATAAATGCTAGACCCACATTGAGTTCAAACCATATATGTGTTTAAAACCATACCTTATTCTGTATACAATAAAAATATCATTGTGTGACTAAATAGTGTCACATTTATTTTTCAAGTCAAAAATTTAATTTAGTTTATCAGAGTAAGAGTCATTAGACTCTACAATATGGCCATTTTATATCTGAAATATTTGAATTGATATAAAAGGCATGTCAAGCAGACTTACAAAGTTCACATTTGACACCTTCTTTCTCTGTAATTCTATTAATTCTAACTAATGGTGTATTTCCTATATTGTATAAAATATTAGGCATGATGGCTGGTTTTTGTTTTCTGAAATAAATAGTAATAAAATTTAATGGTACAATTCAAAATTTCATCATGAAGAAACATGGTTGAAAATAAAAAGTTCAATAAAACATGTCATCATGATGATATATCATTTTACCCTCAACTTAAAAATCCAAGTCCACAAAAAAAAATGATGTTGACATTTATTGCATTTTTCAGTTACAAAAATATTCCAAAATTTTAAGTATCCTATATGTGTCCTTAACATCAATCAAAATTGTTTCTCAAGGTGATTACATAAACAAAATACAACCTAGATGAATATCATTTACAGTGATAGGGATTTACATGAGTATAAGAAGGGGTGCGCATTATATTCGCAATTATTCAGTATACATTACCAACATCTAATTTTAACAATCAAAAACATACTAGGATCTATCCAGATTAAATGGATAACTTACTGTTTAATATGTCTATGTGGTGATTGGTCAATACTTTTATCAGGTGTATAAGTACATTTACTGGGTAAATCTGGTCGTTTCCATATTCTGTATGGACTCTCTCCGTTAAGTTCTTTCTCACTCATCTTGAATCTTTCTTGTTAATATTGGAATGGAAAAAATCTTTATCCAGTTATTTCAAACTAAAATCCTAGAAATAAAAGAAATTGTACTTAAATTGTGTCTAATTACACCATGTAAGGCACAAGATTATAAAAACAGTAGAAATATTTGAAGAACTAAACCTAATAGACAAGGTAAAAAATACCAAACATGTTACCTGCAAGTAATGTAATCTAATCCTCGTGTCACAAGAGGGCACAAATAGGGGCAGACGGACTCATGGGGGGGAACGACTTGAATTTGAAATGTGACAGCCCTGTGGAAGCGCCATAGGTACAAGCCTTCTATGGAACGTTTATTAGGGTTCTCCCCAAGAAAATCTGTGAAAAATACAATGGGTTTAGTGCATTCCAACACATATTTTGAGGCAAACATATTTCTAAATTTGTTTTTAAATTTGGTTAAAAATCATTAAGAAATTGTTAAAAAGAAGGTTTTAAAGGTTGCAAGCTGTTCATTTTTAATGCACTCTTTAATGAAAATTGAACAAGGAGCAAAAATAATACTATCAAACCAAGCACTACTTCACTAATATTGACAAGAATTTTTAAACACCTCCACAATCAAGTATTACTTTAAGATTATCAATCTGAAATGATATAGACTAGAGATGTACTGATATCACCCTGATAAAATATTAAGGGTATTTACAATAAGTAGGGTAACAATCTGACCTTGTCATCATAACCCAATTCTTCAGAATCTGTTCTACTTTATGCCCATGTCAATGACTCTTTTTTATTTCAAAGGATCTCATTTTTTATGGGTCGCCTTCTCAGAAAATGAAAGGGCCTTCCGCATTTTTAGTGTGTCGATATTTTTGGGTCAAATTTGTGAAAACTATACTCCAAAATCTAGAGAAATGTGTCCCTTAACGTATCTTAAGGTTTTAATCAAAAAAATCCCGCCAAAACTATTCAATAACATTACGTAAACTATCATTATGCATTTTGGAAGCTGTATGAAAACTTCTGTACAGATTTAAGAAAAATAAACGCCTAATTGTAGAGGAATATCTCTCCTACATATTTTAAAGATTTCAACAAATAATATCAAGCCATTATAAAGCTAAACACACAAACTAAGTAAAACTGCTTAATCAATAATTAGTAGTCTCTATTTTTAATGAACCCTTTTAAAACAGACTGAATTTGATACATAGATGTAAATAGCATTTTGTAGAAATATTTTCAGGTATAATTTACGATGTTTTTAATAATGCAAATGTTTTACCAAAAAGTTTATTAAGTTTATTACATTAAATAAGAAATCTCATGGAAGACTTCACAATATTAATGGCCATCATTCAAAAGATGGGATTATCATTCATAATTCAAAAATTTATGAAAATGGGTTCCAGGTTCACCCCTGTTTTTAAGGACAAGTGGATATTTTATATAGTCTAAGACTCTTCCAGCTGTTGAAGTCATTATCTTTCTACACCATTTATGTCATGTCTCTGGTTCCATGAAAGTTTTTTTTGGCGAAATTGATCTAGCATTAGCCATTTAAAACTGTGGCCGCAAACAAAAGTTCAAAGGTCACATGATACTACCAAAACGAGAGTTATGGTGATAACCACACTAATTTACAATGATCTTCAAGGTAATTCAATATTATGTTAGAGAAAACGCATTTTTGGAGGTGTGAAAAATCCCCATTTAACAGGGTCTTTTTCTTCTGACTCTACTCCAGCTGACAACTGTCAAAATATCCATCAGAGGCTGATGTATAGGCAGATGTCAGGTCATTTCAGTCAAGCATGGCATAAAATTAGAATTTTGCATGCTCTATCTCACTCTATCAAATAGATAAAAACTTTCTTTTATCATACTAAAAGTACCGATGCGGTCATTGGCAGTTGATTTTTCACATAAGTAATCATATATACCTGGTACTCTAAAAGTACAGTGTGTAGTGTACTATTAAATCAGGTTATCAACTCATTTATTTCTGATGTGGATTATCTAAATTTTTGCCAACAAATATTACTTGTCATTTTGCATTTTTTTTATTCGCTTAAACATACAGTACTGTCTTCACATACCAATATTCAATTAATTACATTTTACCAATCATTTCGCTGTGAATTAGAACATAGCTTCAATAGAACTGACTAAGAATGACTTTACATTTAAAATATATAAACATGAGCACATATTATCAATACTGATTTTATTGTGAGGACTTTTTTCATTTCTGGGAGGTAAGTGTGTTAATATTGATAACACAAAGTCATTCTAAGGCTATAAGAAAATTCTTACAAACTATTATTTTGAAGCTTAGGCCTATATTCAAATTCACAAGAAAAAAATCCTCAAATTTCTATTTACCAATACGCAGTAATGCAGTATCACAGTACTACAGTAGGCCTTGTGTGTACATTACATGTTATATAAATAAAGCTCAGAATTATTGCATGACATGAAAAATCCTGTTTAAATTTGTATTGAATACAAATAAATATACAGGAAATTTAACACATTCATAACTTCTTTTAAAAACAGATACAGGTGTTACAAGGTCTCCTTTCTTAAAGACACATATTTATATTATGATGATGAAATATGTTCTCTTTGAAATTTATATTTTGACTTCCAGGAACACAAAATGGGTTAATAAACTTGATCTGATTCCAGCACATCACATACAAAATATCATCAAAAATATTAAAAAAAGAAACTTAATCATATCATAAAATCTTCACTAATTACAATTTATTTACCTGACAGTCAGTCTTGTTCTCTTTGCAGGATGTGCCACATGAAATAGGTAGAACAACCTATCCACTTCTCTTTTCATTCATTGGTTAGAAAGAATTTTATAATAGACTATTCCAAAATATGGCTTTATTATGAATTTCTCATGATTTAAAAGCAGGTTTAGCAATAATTACAATGATTTTACATCATTAGGCTTGGGGTGGGAAATTTGTCAAAAACTTAACCAAACCTATCTCAAAAGATCTCAATAGTCGGTAGCTGTACACCCCTTTAGACGTTTTAATGAACTCATCCACATAAGTCGGTCAAAAAATATACTCTCTAATCTGATATTGGTTTAATTTTTCAAATTGTTCGTTCGATGTTTAATTTATGAACAATAATTTTAATTTATTGAATCATCGTTTCAGTTGATTGGAAACAATGATTTAGTACACGGTGATAAAAATTCTATTTTTGGTGAAAGTACGTCATTCCTATCCTTTCAAAATTCAACATGGCGTCGTCCGATACAGGAGATGATTCTCTCTATCCTATCGCAGTTTTAATTGATGAGCTCAGAAATGAAGATGTACAGGTAATTGAAGGTTACAATTGGGGAAATAAGCATTCAATGTATATGTCGCACATTGGGTTGGGGGTAATGTTCGTGAATAATTGGAAAAAACTGTAACAAAATTCTTGCCGGGAGATTTTTTTTTGTGTTTTGACAACCCATTGAATAGAATTTAGTACTCTCGCTCGAAGCCCAGCAAAAACGACGTCTACTATTTGCTTTAGTCTAATTTGGTTCTTGGCAGGACCAGAGTAAAATTCAAGGATATTGATTTGAATATTAATGATTTATTTGAAATAAATGTATTCATGATCAAGTTATTTTATAATCATGATCATACCAGACATACCATGATGATTTTATAGCAAATATATAGCAAATGTGGATGAGGTAGTATCAGATACTAATTTAGCAAAAACAAAGCTTAATCTCGTTGAGCAAGATATCATTCTTGGACTTGGACGGCAAGCCTAAGTAGTCTATATGATGACAGACTTTGATCAATGTTTTATCAAAAAAAAAAAGTGTAAAACATCATCAATGACTAGTGAGAAAAATTCCATAGATTCTGTGTAGCACTGAAAATTTTTAATTGGTATTGCTACAAGGTCTCTGATTTATTTCAGTCCAAGAATCTGACCTTATCTGACAGATGATTTTCCCGCCATTGGCACCTGATGGTTTTCTCGAGGAATAAAATCTTTTTTCTGTGGGTTACACAGTGAGGACATATTTTTGTCCAAGGTCATGAAATTACATTTGATTCTGACTTCTGCTTTTGTATTTCAGTTGAGATTAAATAGTATTAAAAAATTATCAACAATAGCTTTAGCTCTTGGTGATGAAAGAACTCGAAGTGAACTCATCCCATTTTTGACAGGTCAGTAAAATTTTAGAAAGTTTTATACATGGTAATGTTGATTCCCTGGCCAAGAGTCAACATAAATAATAACAGGTTTCTTGTTATTTCCAGTCAGTCCTATGATCGTAAGTCTTTTTTGCAGGTGCTAAAATATCAATCGGCATAATCTGAATACAGCAGCACTAAGAAATTCTATTTAATTTGATTTCTCTGGGTGAAGATTGTCATAAAATTAATGACATTATCAGCCGTATCGGTAATTAATAACTGGTAAGTGGCTTATATTTTTTGAAGTTTAAAGATTAATTTTTATTTTTTTGTAGATACTATCTATGATGAAGATGAAGTTTTATTAGCATTAGCTGAACAACTTGGTAACTTTACTCCATTAGTTGGTGGACCAGAACATGTTATTTGTCTATTGGTAGGTGTTAATTGTTATGATATACAGTAAACTGTGGTGTTTATATCAGGTCTCTACTGGTAACAGTGTATATGTCAAGTATAGATTTGATATAATCAGCAGTGAAATATTGGCATTACAGGAAGCAAACCAGATTTTCATGTGTCAAATAAGCATTTGATTATATTTGATATGAAGTGCAGCAAGTTTTCTTGGAGAAAGAGAGTGATTTTAAGTTTTTGGGCAATAATCATAAACTGATTCAAATGCCTACTTTTACTATTCACCATGTCAAATAAACATAATAGTTGGTAAAAGCTAAAGCATTGGATTGGTTGAATTGCAAAAAAGGTTTTGAGAAGTATTGTCTTAAAAGCTGCAAATTGAAACTCTTAGCAAAAAAAAAAAGAAGTAAACATTTGACTTCCTCACTTCCCCGATTGCATCTACAGTGGCAATGAAATATCAAGAGCTGTATTTGAAGTAGAATTTAATTTATAATATAGAGCAAATTACAAATTAAGCTTGTTAATTGTCACAACAGAATTACAGAATGACATCACTTAAAGGTGAAAGGGCATTGCTCTAATCATTGAATTTCATGAAATTTAGAATATATTATTCTGAATTTAGAGTCATTAGTTTTAACAATAATATGTTAGTAGGTTAAGTTTACAAGTGAAGATTCCAAGACTATATCAACAGTTAAAACATAGTATTTTAGATTATATCTATTTACATGATGAGCCTGTACATAAACCTCATTCAAGCCTATTACAAATAGTTTGAAAAAACTTCTATACTTGCCTAGTTCTACATTCTACTGAAATAAACTTTAATAACTGAATAGTTCTACATTCTACTGAAATAAACTTTTATAACTGAATAGTTTTTCTGAAATTACTAATATGGATCATTAGAACATTATATTACATTATAAAAATGTGGTAATTATAAAAGCCAATTACCAGATAGATCTTAATAACCAAAAGCTTTTCTTCAATAATCTATTTGAAAGAAATGTTTTTAAGTGCCTCGTTATATTAAAAATATTATAAATAGATTGAAATTAATCAGTATTAACTGCATAGTACTGTAGAAATAAACTTACATAACTGCGTAGTTTTAACTAATAACCTAATAATATCAACATAGTTAATTATTTACCTGTTCAATATGATTTATATGAAATATGACAGAATAAATTCCTGATAACTAAAGTTTTGATTAATACTATACAGCAGACAAGGTAGACTACATGCTTCATTAGACATCTCTTTCAGCCTAATAAGCTTAATATCTTTTTTAACATGCAATGTTAGACTTATGAAATCTAGCACGTGAGTGAGAGGTGTGGCAAGTCTTAGTCTCGAGCTCATTAACAAGTGACCTTGCCAGAATCTTCCCTCTCTCAGTTAGCTATTTAAACAAAACGTAAACAAAGTACACGTGTCATCAGACTATATGGTTATTTGTTATTGCCACGTGAGATAGGGTATTATAAAGGATTATTTCTTCAGAAATAGAATTTCTCTAAGTATAATTAATGCTTAATGACGTCATTAATTATTCTAGATGTTGCTGCCAGCGCCGCGCCCAATACTACATTATATAAATACGTAGTGATTTTATATTGAAATCAAATTCTCCTTTTTACGTGAGAGAACTAGTTTTATTTTAACTCTGTGATCATTTAGATACAGTAATTTACTTACTGATATTGTTTGTGGACTCTCAGAATGTGGTACTATTCAGGATCTGGGATGATTCCGAACCAAAATGTTCAATCATATCCATTGCAGCCGATGTACATACCATTAAATACTTATCAAAATCAGGCATTTCATTATCCAGCAGCGTATCGATGTGTGACTCCATATCCCAGTTTTCAACAAAATATATCTCAACAATCTGATCCAGCTTGTAATTTTGATGATGAAATCAACAAACTTGGAGAAATTTTTAAACAGAATAACTGGAAGAATAGTAAATCAAATGCAGAAAGGATTAATTCAAAAAATCAAAATTTTAAAGAAATTAATCTTGATTCTGTTGAAAAAAAACAAAAACAGTTAAAAAATTTAAAACGACAAGATGCAGTGGACAAAGAAAATTCCAATATGGTTGGATTTTCTCAAAAGGACAAACAACAAATATTTTTAGAGCGCAGTTTTTCTCCTCCTAATTTATGTTTTTTGGAACAAGAGGACCCCGATTTGAAGGAAATGGACATGTTTTTGGGAAATTTAGTTTTGGATTTGTCAAACAGCTCATCACCATCAAATTCTAGAAAATCTATAAAAAATAAAAAGAAACAGCCTGAGCAAAAGACAGATCTTAAATTTATCGAGAAGGCTTTGAGTGATATTTTGAATTCAGGCACTGTGAATGCACCTAAATCTTCACAAGTTCAGAAAGACTTCTTGAAATACAAGTCTGACTTATTGAAGTCAATAGCTAGAAGTAAAAAAGTAGGTTTAACATAGCTTCATGTCCTTTGTGTTATATTCTCAATATAGACAGCTTTCTAATAAAAATACAGCTCTTTATAGTTTTGCGTGATCACTCATCTCTGAAAGTAATCTTTGTAACAGCTACTTCTTTGATGTGATTGCTTTCAAACAAACTGAATCATATTCCGTGTTATTTTTGATGATTGTAAATGGTTGATATGTTTGTATTTTACAGCCACCATTAGAGTCATTAGCTACTGTTGAAGAAACTGTAGTGAGAGATAAAGCTGTAGATTCATTAAGATTGATAGCAGCTCAGCATTCACAAGCTGATCTTGAAAATCATTTTGTTCCTTTAGTCAAGAGGTTGTCTTTGGGTAAGTGAAAAGATTCAGAATGATTTTGATCTTGATATGAATCTACCAGAATTAAGTATTTAAGAATTTTATAGAAAAAATACTGTATAAAGAGGATCAAACTTTAAACTGTTGTCTTTACTGCTTGATAATACTCATTGACTGGTTTTGCTTATGACATTAATTGACCATAGTTTGGTATTGTACTGATATATTGTTGGGGTAGCAGGCTTTCAGATCATAAAAGAAATTAATCATTGGTGCCTTGAACAAATCAACAGCTTCATTGTAAATTTATGCTGGTGTCTCTTGTGACGTATCTGTTTTATTAACCTGTACCTATATGGATGACATTCAATTTCTTTTGATTAAAATTCTATGAACTGAACATGTGAATGAATGTGAAATAAAATGATGTTTTTGTCTATAGGTGATTGGTTTACATCCAGAACCTCAGCTTGTGGTTTGTTTGCTGTATGTTATTCTAGAGTATCAAATAATGTTAAAGCTGAACTACGCCAGTAAGTTACTTGATCTCATTCTGAGAAATTCTTAAATTGTGCTTATGTAACAAGAGGTGTGTTCCTGTCAAAAATGAAGAGTTGATATCACACCTACACACGTGCCAGTGTTTCTTCTGAAACGACCTGATACAAGTGTGAAATTTGAATTTTATTATTACAGTGGTGTATCCATTTGGCTTAGATCAGATCACATCTTTCATATTTGAGAATATTAGATATTTTATGTTGAATATTAAGCTACATGCAATTTAAGCGTATACAATAAAGTTTTTTGTAACAGATCATATCAGTGTATCTATATTGAATTACAGACATTTCCGTAATCTATGTGGAGATGATACACCTATGGTACGCCGGGCAGCTGCTGGAAAGCTGGGAGAGTTTGCTAAAGTGGTGGAGGTTGATTTCCTCAAGTCTGACTTGATACCATTATTTAATGCTTTAGCTCTTGATGAACAGGTGAGTGTCAACACAAAACTTTATTTTGAATAATTGGTTATAGTAAAGATGTGAAATAAGGGCATCATTTTATCAGTAACTGCTAAGTAAAAGAGTATCTTTATAGTAGAATATTTGTGCATAGATTTTAATTCAAAAGATAAACCAAGCAGTCTATTTTATTTTTAAGTAGTTGGGGTAATAATGAAATCTATATAAGTCTATATATATATCTTATTAGCCCTTCACACCAATGATGTCGTTACTACACATTTATTCCTTACTCATTTGAATATATACATTGATGTATAGAATGTGAACAACAAATTAACTGAGGTGTGCTGTAAATATCTAATCCTGTATTTTATGACAGAAAATCTCAGCCTTTTTCCTTTGGTACTTTATGTAAGAAATATTGAAAAATTTCTCCAGAAACCACTGGAGTGTGGTTATAGATATTCAAGAATATTTAGCTCTTTTATTGATTATCGTATTGAAATATGATCTATGGACTGACCATAAACAGAAGATTAGCTGGGTGTGGTTGTTATTTATTAAGTATTTGTACTAATAACACAAAATCGGTCATTTATAAGTACTTTCGGTCATTCACCCAGCCTTGTATCGTTATTCAAAATGCCTGAGAATTTTTTAGATTGAAAATAAGAACTGTAAAAAATGTAGATGTATTTCATTTTAATATGAATGATATTGATACATTATACAATATAGAATCTTCAAGGTTTCATAACATTTGATTTTAATGTACTCTCTTTTGACTGGAAATAGGTAAAATTTTCAGAATTAACCAATTTAAATTTTCCACTTTTCATGAACTTCTTTTTCTACTGACCAGAATTACATTTCTAGATTTACATATACTTATGTCCATATATCAAGTAAGCTATTCTAATAGTTTCCTTCTCGTTTTTGCAGGATTCTGTAAGATTGTTGGCAGTAGAAGCCTGTGTCAGTATTGCTTCACTGTTACAATCAGAAGATGTTGAGAGTTTGGTGATGCCTACATTACGTAATGCTGCCGAAGATAAATCATGGCGTGTTCGCTATATGGTGGCTGATAAATTCACAGATGTAAGTGCACTATCTGTTTATTTTTTTTTCATATCATTACATTTGTATTTCTTATGTTTAGTTGGTACGTGATACAGTTGGAAATCGAAACGAGTAGGCCTAATGCAGCTGTCCAGGCAATATTTCCCTTATTGCACATTAGCCATCACGGTGCAGAAAAGTAGGATGTAAAACTATTTTAATTTTTTGTTTAGACGATAAAGTTTATAAGATGTAGGCCTACAATACCTTTGGTTGAAGAAATTTGAAAGTAGCCTTAAGGGTGTTTGATTTATAATTGGCTGTATGAATTACAGTATGATCAATATGAATGAAAATGCAACTTAAAACATTGCTGAAAAAGCTCTATTCAATTCCTCATAACAATTAAAAGATCATATTACAAGTCGATCATGCGTTATTTCCTTTTATTTCAGTTACAAAAAGCTGTGGGTCCAGAGATTACCAAAAGTGATCTAGTTCAGGCATTTCAGAACTTGTTAAAAGATTGTGAAGCTGAAGTTCGTGCTGCAGCTGCTCATAAAATAAAAGGTAAATGTAAATCTTAAGATTAGGGTTATGGTCTATTTTAGCCTTTGAAATTTGAAAGAATTCTTCTCTGTGAAATGGTGCTTTGTTTGTGTGTGTATATTTTTAGAAAGCTTTAAATGATATGTTTAAAAACTGAAGCAGCTGTCTTGTCCATTATATAATGGTTCCCATGGTATATCCAGTTTTTGACCACTGGTATTTACACCTTATAATTTCATCTTTCATCTTATATATTTCAGATTTTTGTCAGAACTTATCAGCGGATGTACGTGAACATACTATCATGACTGATATTTTACCATGTGTTAAAGATCTAGTTGTAGATGTCAATCAACATGTTAAATCAGCTCTAGCATCAGTTATTATGGGTCTATCACCAATATTGGGTAAAAATAAGTAAGTATAACCTGTACTGAATAGTGTCACTCTGTCATTGGGTTGGTCAACACTATTTGAATAAAATGTTTTCTTGAATTTTTTTTTCATATCCATTGTATTGTCTTCATGGGCCAATGTCCTTGTATATTGGACCTATTTCTGAACCATGTAAAAAAAGAGTTTATTATTATTATGACATCCATAACATACATAGAAACAACTTGGGTTCCTATGATCCTTTACCCTAGCTGGTCCATGGCCATTCCGTAGGTCAACAAAGATTTTTTAAAAGCAATAGTTACTCTACAGGATTCCTCAAACTGAAGTTATATACTTGAAAAAAAAAAAAAGAAACTTTAGGGTAAATTTTTTGAACAGAATGAAATAATAAAATATATATCATTTCTACTTTCAGCACAATTGAACATTTGCTTCCATTATTTTTAATCCAATTAAAAGATGAATGTCCCGAAGTGCGGTTGAACATAATTAGTAATTTGGATTGTGTTAACGAAGTTATTGGTATTAAGCAATTATCACAAAGTTTACTACCAGCTATTGTAGAGTTAGCTGAAGATACCAAATGGAGAGTAAGATTAGCCATTATAGAACATATGCCTCTATTAGCTGGTCAATTGGTAAGTGTGAATTGTGTTTTGATATCCTAAAAGATATAAGATGGTTCTACAACCTTACACCTATCAGTGGTGCATTAGGTTTGGGTGTTTTCTATCTTTTTAAATTGAGATCATGTTGTTAAGATGTCATGTATTTCTGTTATATTTTCTAGGGTAATGAGTTTTTTGATGAAAAACTATGTACACTGTGTATGACATGGTTAGTTGATCATGGTAGGTATTTTTTCTTCTTAAAATAAATCTTACAACTATGAAGAACAGACTGTACTCAGCCCCACAAAACTACGTATGGTGTTTACATGGAAATAACTCACAAGGATCCTAGTTCACAGCCATTTTGAATCACTACCTCACTATAACTAAATAAGTCAATTTTTAAAAAGGCTGTAATATTTCAAGTTAGCCTTCAAATCACATTTAAAGCCATATCAAAACCTTAAAATGGGATTGAAGGCTTAGTTGAAATATTAGAACCTAAATCAAAGTTCAAAGTTCGACTTAAGTCGAGGTAGAGATTCAAAATGGCTGTGAACTCGTTTGTGTGTGTTATTTCCATGTAAAAACCATACATAGTTTAGTGTACATACTGAGCTACATACAAATCTTTCATGTCTAAACTGTAAAGCTTTCATAGTAAAAGTGTACATCCAATCATATTTTGTGGCTTAATGCAATTTTGTTTTTCTTACAGTTTTTGCTATACGAGAAGCTGCTACCTTAAATTTAAAGAAATTGGTAGAAAAATTTGGTGTAGAATGGGCTCAACAAACAGTCATACCCAAAGTTGTCCAAATGTCCCGTGATACTAACTATCTACATAGAATGACTTGTCTTTTCTGTATTAATGTAAGTATTATCAGTATTGATATGGTGGCCTTTGCATAAAGACAATTCTTCACTAGTAGGAAATGTAAAGAGAAACGACCAATGTTATAATGATTGTAAAGTTTTTGATAAACACAGCATAGCAGTGGTTGTCTCTGTAATGTCAACAATTTCATTTAAGTTCAAGAGTGAAGTGTGTTGACATAGTAGCTTATGTGATATGAAATAATAAATGGCATATTCTTATAACCATTGATTTATAACTGTACTACTGGAATACTAGGGTATATATGATATAATCATAAGAGACTCTGAAGTATGTATCTATCTATTATAGTTATTAGCTGAAGCTTGTGGTCCAGATTTAGCAAGTAGAGTAATGATACCAATGATAACTGGTATGGCAGGCGATGCTGTTGCTAATGTTAGATTTAATGTAGCCAAATCTTTACAGAAAATAGGTCCATTACTTGATGCTACGTAAGTATACTTTCTATCTTGATATACTTTCTAGAGTGAGATATAATTATCTATTAGTGACTCAATAAGATGTTGAATCAATTAGAGGAAAAACACTTTGAAAGATCTCAGATAGTTCGGTGCAGAATGTGGTATACAATTCCTTTATTTAATTACAAAGCCCTTATTATACCAATACGTTAACCATTCCTGCTTTCAGTTGGCATAATGTTATGAAAAATTTACTTGATGCTGTCAACTGAACAAGGTTGTTGCTTGGTTGTTGTTAGGGCTATCTCAATAGGTGAAAACATCGTGACAAAATGTATCATGTAAATTGTTTTAAAAAATTTGAGAACTGAATGCATTGCAGAATTCACAGACTTAATAAATAATGTTTTTTTCAGAACAATTGATCAACACATTAAGCCATGTTTAGATAAATTGGCAACAGACCCTGATATTGATGTTAAATTTTTTGCTCTAGAAGCAAAAGACAGTAAGTTTGTTTATATAGAATTGATTAGGGAATCAAGCAAATTGTATGAAGAATTCGTAATGATATTCCTATGGGTTTAATTGTTGCCAGCAATTATCTTATGTGTCAGCACTTTAAGACAGTTTAATAAATTATACATGTTACAACCTTTTCTATGTAGACTACATTCTGGTATTCCAGTTGTTTGATGAGGGGGAATCTTTTGGTAATAGTTAAAAATTTGTTGTCCAATATTTGATTGTAAACATACATGCTGTTAAAACAGTATTGTTATTTTTACTCTCTCTCTCTTTGTCTTTCAGCTTTAAAAATTGCATAAGTTAATTATGAAGTAATAAATAAGTAAGTGAAATCTTATCTTTTAACTTTAATGAATTTCATGACTTAAAGGGACAGGTTCGCCATTCATTTCACCAATTGTACCTTAGTCTCAGAAACAAGAATAGTTATGGGCTATTTTTTAGTTATAGTGTTCACAGCCCACTGTCATGAGCCTTCAAATTTATGTGTTTCTTCTTCTTTTTTTAGACTAAGCCATATTTTGAGGCAATTTTGCAGGAATCACGATTTTCTAGTTCTAAGATGATTTACAAAAAATCAAGACCCAAAATAAGCAGCGAATCTGTTGCTTTGATACATTTTATTATTTCAGATAGCGTATTATAATGATTGTAATTGTATTATTTCAGATAGTGTATTATAATGTATTGTATTATTTCAGATAGTGTATTATAATGTTTTGTATTATTTCAGATGGTGTATTATAATGTATTGTATTTGTATTATTTCAGATGGTGTATTATAATGTATTGTATTTGTATTATTTCAGATGGTGTATTATAATGTATTGTATTTGTATTATTTCAGATGATGTATTATAATGTATTGTATTTGTATTATTTCAGATAGTGTATTATAATGTATTTGTATTATTTCAAATAGTGTATTATAATGTATTGTATTTGTATTATTTTAGATAGTGTATTATAATGTATTGTATTTGTATTATTTCAGATAGTGTACTATAATGTATTGTATTTGTATTATTTCAGATAGTGTATTATAATGTGCCAGCCTGTGAAACTAGTTATATATGTGGTGAACAATGAATTCTAGTTGGAATATCTATTATAATAGGAACTAGATCAAACAATTATTATTTTATTTTTCTCAGACGCTGTATTTGTCAAATATACTTAAAATTACTCTCAATATTGATATCGTTTTATATTGATAGCATTTGACTCGGTCGGCTTACTAGATTTGAAATTTTTAAAGGCTGAGGTTTCTCTAAAATTATTGAGAAATGGAGAATGGAATCACAAATTCTATAAAGTCAAAGTAAAAATTGTTTCAAATTAGCTTCTCCAAATGCTACTGTTGAGGTAATTTTAGAGTAATAATATGACAACTATGTATTGATAGATGACATTATGATGTTTATTTGACCACCTTGCATAGTTCCTTCTCTTTCATCTATATAGTTTACTTTAACTCTCACAAATTCTTTAAGCAATAGCCACAAGAT